>NW_027185597.1:1500406-1580465 GCF_028583685.1 Petaurus breviceps papuanus | reverse complement strand
CAGGACCGTTAGCTCGGCTTTTCACTTTCTCTTGCTCTGCTATGTCAGCACGTCCATGGGGCATGGGAGATCTTTAAATCCCATAACCCTTACACTGGTATAGGAATCTTTTAAAATACAAAAAAATCTATTTAAAAAATGATTTCATCTGTCCTTTGTAAAATAACACACAGATGCTTTAACAAAATAACATTAACTTCACACTTATCACTATCTTATCCAATCCTTGTACTAAAATCCCAAATCCAAATCTCTGATCTTATTCCCAAACATGCTCAAAGCATGAATTCACATAATAGAAAAATTTTAAAGCCAATTTTTGTGCATCTGTATTTAACCCTAGGTGTCATCTAAGTCTGATCCTGTTGCTCTCCTCAAACTTCACTATCCTGGTCAATCAGGCATCTATTTCATTACATTTTGCCTTATTACTAATCATCTCCTTCTTTGAAGGATGTTATCTCTATATTTATTCATTTATTTGGCCCTGAATATTACTTCTCAATAAATTTGCTATGGAAAAAAAGGAGGGACAATGTCATAAGCCTTGCCAGAAGGAAAACTTCCTTAGTCACGTTTGGATCCAGGCATGAGTCATTTCTGGTAGTCATTTAGACAGCTACCAGGTGCTGCACTCTTATTAGATTTTTAAAATTCTTTTTAAAATTTTAAAATTCTCTTCCAGAATTTTTTTTTGTGGGAGGGATATTAGACCAGTTCACATTTTTTTTGAGGGTTTGGATATAGCAGTTTTTTACTTTGTTATCTTCCCCTGAGGTTGTATTTTGATATTCCCTGTCACCATATTAACTTTCTATTATTGTTTTTTTGGTTGCTGTTTGCTCATTTTCTAGTCTATTTCTTGACTTTTAACTTTATCTTAAAGTGGGGTTCTGCTACCAGGGTGAAGGGGACACTATCCCAAGGATCAGGCCTTTCTTGTTGTTGCTCTCTAAGCTAGTTCTAGAGGGTATTTTTTTCCAATTCTTCCAAAGTGGTATATCTAAAAACAGAAGTATGATTCCTGCTCTTCTGACATGTACTCTGGTGCGAATAACCACATGCATTCTTTTTCACCATGGAACTGTGCACGGAACTGCTTCCCTGCAATCACAAGCCCTAGTGTGCTAGCACTTCTCCTCACCTGTGATCTGGATCCACATATGGGCAATGCAACAGAGTCCTGCACTAAGTGCCAGTAAAGGGACCCCACAATATCCTTCTGAGCAGTTGTCTGACCCCCTTACAATCTGTGGGCTAAGAGCTCTGGAAACTGCTGCTGTCCTTTTGTGGGTTCTGCCACTCCAGAATTCATTTAAAGGCATTACTTAAAGTTGTTTGGAGGGGAATTTGGGAAAGCTTAAGTGAGCCCCTGCCTTTCCTCTGCCCTCTTGAATCCACCCCTTTTCCCGAAGTTCTAGGCTTCATCAGGTAAATAGTTATCTGATTGATTCTGCCATAAATATCTTACTGATACTGGTTCAAGATAAATTGTAGCCCTGGTAGTTCACTGGTTTTCCAAGTCTCTCCTTGATATGAAAAGTCCATGGAATCATAGGTTCAGAGCTATATGGGACATTGGATCTCATCCAATACCATTCCTTTATTTTCAGGTGAGAAAACTGAGTCCTGGAAAGGTTTAGTGACATATCAAAGGCTACATAAAAACTGTGTTAGAGCCAGAAAAGGAGCAACAGTCTTCTAACTTCACATTCAGCTTTCATTACTCTGTTCCTAGCAAAAATTAATTTTAGGATATCACATCATTTATGCCTTTAAAAATCATTTATCCCTTAATATAGGTCCATCTCTGAGGTTTATGGTCCTAAAATGCCTTTTGTTCTCAACCAGCTTTATTGAGCCTGACAGTAGCTAATAGTAAGCAAACCCTCTGAGGAAGCCTCATTCTATTGCTGAAGGTCTAGTGATAATGTTGTCCTAGCAAGCAGAGCTCAAGTAATGTTAACAAAGACTCCACTTATAATGATCATGAAATTATTACCTTTCCAGACCTCTATAGATAGGTCCTAATCCCTTTTTTCTAATACCAACCTACCTGTGATTTTTAAAGAAATATTTTAGTACAGTAGTTAACTGAGTTATCTCTACCATTTGGGACCAGAGGCTGTAAAATAATTGAAAACACAAATAACCTAAAACTTCATTTTATCCAATACCTTCAGCCTCTTGTCCAGGGAAATCTTTTTTTTAATTCTCTACCAAGGCTAGCTTGAATTTGATCTCCTGTTCCTACTGCTACGCAGAGGTAAAGGTGCTAACAAGTAGGGAAGGTCACACTTATTACCTGGAATAGCAGGCCATAAATCACCAGGTTGTTTCAGTATCTTTAGAAAACACAGAAGCAGGTCTTTTCTCTGGCACTGTATGAAAATGAGTTATTCCAAATAAAGGAATTTTCCCAATAACTGAACTTAACCTCCTTATATGGCAAAATATTTTTATTTTAAATATTTTTGTTAGGTTTTTTTAAATGCAGAGATCTTTCCCAAGATAAATAATCCCATGCCTTCTCAAACAGAACGTACTACATATATTTTAATGTTTTCTTGATGTGTTAAGGTCATTAATGAATACATAAAAAATGTTATTCTGAATAATTTGAATGATAGAGATGATATAGAGGCAGCCAGGTGGTGAAGTGGATTGGCCTTGGGACCTGAAATGAAAAGAGCTGAGTTCAAATCCTATTTTAGACACTTAGTAGTTGTGTGTCACTTGCTTCCTTTCAACTTCAGGTTCTCCATCTGTAAAACAAGTATAATAATAGCACCTACCTCCCAGGGTTTTTGTGAGAATAAAATGAGATAATATTGATAAAGAGCTTTGTAACTTTAAAGTGTGATATAAATTCTAATTATTATTATTATTATTATTATTATTATTATTATTATTATTATTATTATATAGGACATGCCAGGATATTGCAAACAAAAAGCACAGAAGCTATTGAGGAAGGGATATTAATTCCCACCCAAAATGGCTCATTTGTTGACAGGTTTTTTAATTTGTGTCCTTTTTACTCAATTTTTCCTTTTTTTTAAATAGATACAGGTTTTTTAATTCGTTTCCTTTTTATTCAATTTTTCCTTTTTTTTTTAAAATAGATTCTCAGCTCCTACTTCTTGCTACTGTAAATGCATCTATCTTTATGTGATACCTCAAATATAAATATTATGCTTCTAATCTATTATGGACTTTATAACCAGAAAATCAAGCTTGCTAGATTTTTTTTATTATTTTTCTTTCCTAAAATAAAAGTCAATAGGCTAGGAATTAACCCATGTATCATGCAGTTGGATGGCAAGTCCATTGAAATACTTTATAAGAACATGTATCTTAGTCAAAGACTGGATATGGATAAGAGGCTGGATTCACCATTGAAAAGAACATTGGAGTAGATCATGTTTGGGAAATTAAAAGTGCTCTCAATGATTAAAGGAAACTCACTATCACTAAAGACAATCTTATTTCATTGCCTCTATTTTTTTCCTAGCAAATAACAATAGAAATAGCTAGCATTTATTTAGTGTTTGAAGATTTTGTTGTTGTTCAGTTATATCTGTCTCTTCATCACCCCATTTGGGGTTTTCTTTGCAAAGATAGTAGAGTGGTTTGCCATTTCCTTCTCCAGCTCATTTTACAGATGAAGAAACTAAGGCAAACAGGGTTAAGCCCCGGTTTGCACAGCTAGTTAAATATCTGAAGCCATATTTGAACCACTGTAGCGGCAAGCACCCCAAGCGTCCTCAGGGTTTGCAGCTACCACAGGTTCTTGGATCTGCTTTGTTAAAGGAAAGCAACTCAAAATGGGTTAACAAGCTTACTTTAATCAGTCAGACATATATCGTTTACCTTGTTCAGGGGAAAAAGGTCAGCACCCCAAACTTCAAAATATACAGACAGAATTATCAAGACATTAACAGATCAAGTAGACAGCTTTCCAAATTGTCCAACCATTACATCCATACCCAGTCAACATCTGGGTTTCCACATCTGGGTTTTTCAAACCGGGGGTCTCTCAACAACGGCTTCCCAAAATTCAGATCAAATCACAGAACACTTCTCAAAGTGAGTCCCAAAACAAAGCTACACATCAGGGCTTATATAGCGTTCTCCTGGCTCAGAGAATGGAACAACCTGATTGACTCACTGGCCAATCAAGAAGTATCTACTGAAAAACAAGCCTCCCTCCCCAGGCTTCAGGTGCATTTTAGCCTAGGGGCAGGGAAGATCTTCCAAATTTGCATTCCCATTACAACCACCATGTGAATTCTTGCTCTGTGTGAGTTCTTCAGAAAAAGTCTTTTTAGCAAGCATACATTTGTCATTTGAACAAATCCCATCATAGTTACACTCTCTGCAGTAGAGTTTGAATGCTTGGCAGTTTAGTTCAAGAAAGGACCTCAGTGTCTAGCATCATATCCTGCCAGGTGATGTTCAGAAGCTTCCTAAGACAATTCAGTGCCCAGATTCTAGGTAATAGATGATGCTCTCACACTTTCCCAAGGGAGTGAAGCAAGGCTATGTCCTGGTTCCCATGCTTTATAGCATATTTTAAGCCATGTTGTCAAACACCTTTCAATGAGGATGAACATGGCATCAAAGTCATCTACTGCATTGATGTTAAATTCTTCAACTTGAAAGTGCTACAAGCCAAGACCAAAGTGGAGGGACTGTTAGTGTATGATTTTCTGTTTGTAGATTATTGTGCACTCAATGCAGCCTCTGAAGCTGAGATGCAATGAAGTATGGATAGATTCTCTGCTACTTGTGCTAATTTTGGCCTAACAATTAGCACCAAGAAAACACAGGTGCTCCATTAGCCAGCACCACACCATCCATATGTGAAACCATCATTTACAGCAAATGGAGAAGTTTTGAATGCTGTGGATAAGTTCACTTACCTTGGTAGTGCACTTTCCAGGGATTGTGCACATTGCTAATGAGGTCAACACAACTGTTGCCAGAGCTAGCTCAGTGTTTAGGAGGCTCCAAAGGAAAGTGTGGGAGAGAAGAGATATTAGACTGACTACCAAACTGAAGGCCTACAGAGCTGTTGTGCTGACCTCATTGTTGTATGCCTGTGAAACCTGGACAATCTACCAATGCCATGCCACGAAACTGAATCGCTTCCATTTGATTAAGGACATATATAAGCAATAAAAGAGCAGCAACAAAATTCACAAACTGTTCAAATAACCTGAGCACTGGGTGGATTTTTTAAAGAGGATTTACAGAAAGAGATAAAAAATGAATAAACAAAAGGTTGATAGTCTATAAACTGTAGACTATAGATTGTTGCAGTCTGCATGAGTAGAGGGAATATACATAATAAATAGATCAGTATCTGTTGAAATATGCAAGTATGTAGTCTATATATTCTCAAAGCTAAGTTAAAGGTAAAAGCACTATTTTTAAAACACCCTGATGGAGCTTAATACATTGGGCTTTTTAAAAGGTCTGATTTGAATTTCTTATAAGGTAACTAGCTCCCTCATCTGACTCCAAACTGTTGGGTGGTTTAGTCTGGTTCATTCTGGTTCATTCTTCAGTTCTGGATCAAAACTATTCTCTCCATAGTCACCAAAATGCTGACTTAATGGATTTTTACTTCCCTGGACTCAACCCACCAACTACCACATGCTCATATGTATCTTCTAGTCATTTCTTCCATTTTCTACTTTTAAGGAACTTTCATTCCTTGTTTCTGTTAAGTACCATCTTTAGTTGTCTGTTTGTTGAGTAATGCCTTGCAGCATTCTAGACTGTATCAAATCAATCTGTTGACTTATCTACTTTTCTGAAGCCTTCTTTTTTTTTTCTCTTAATCCCTATTCTCCACTACCAACCAATTCTGAATAAACAGTTCACATAGGTGGTAATAAAGTCATGCTCACATTTCTTGGCCTCACTGTCTTCTGGTTTATTAGTCAGTTCTGTCACCACCTGCATGTGTAAATACCCTATTTTATTAGGATTATTCATTCATTAGATTATGAATAAACATTTATAAAGTACCTATTTTGTGCTAGGCTAGGCACTCTGATACACATTGGGGACACACAGACTACAGGGAAGCAGTATGAGCTCTTTCAAAGTGCTTACATTCCGTAATAATAACTAGTAGGTACATAACACTCCAAAGTTTATAGGGTAGCAAGGTAGCACAGTGGATAGAGCATTCACCCTGGAATCAGGAAAATTCATTTTCCTGACTTCACATCTGACCTCACACACTAGCTGTGTGTCCCTGGACAAGTCACTTAAGCAAGTTGGCCTCCGTTTCTTCATCTGTAAAATGAGCTGGAGAAGGAAATGGCAAACCACTCCAGTATCTTTGCCAGGAAAACCCTAAATGCATCGATGAAGAGTCAGACAGAATTGAAAAATGACTAAACAACAAACACAACAACTAAGGTTTACAAAGCATTTTACAAATATCTCATTTTTATCCTCACTACAATCTTGCTATTGTTATCTCCGTTTTAGAGATAAGAAAACTGTGCCAAATAAGTTAAGTGACTTCCCCATCTATCAGTTGTCTGAGGCTGGATTTTAACTCAGGTTTTCCTGACTCCAACTCCTTCTATAGGAGAAAGAGCATGTATGCATATGAGTAAATCTAAAGTATTTGCAAAATCAATACAGGGTGACCCAAAAGTCTGAGTGTAGCTTTTTAAAAGCTTCAAACTGAACTCAGACTTTTGGGACATTCTCCATGAAATAATTTGGGAAGCACTATCAACTGGAGGGGTGAGTAAAGGCTCCACATATGAGGTGGAACTTGAGCTGGGCTGTGGCGAAACCTAGATATTTTAGGAGGTGAACTTGAGGAAAGAACACATTTCAGGCATAAGGGATAGAGTGTGAAAAAGCACAGATACAAAAGATAGATAGAATAGTGTATTCGATGAACAGCAGCAAGTTGTCCATATCATTCCTCTCCAGGCTACACTCTGGACTTCTCTACCATGTCCCACAAACTTCTGCATCCTAAAACCCCAGCCCTCAAATTCACAGATTGGAAGTACTCTTGGCTCCTTCAGGCTCTCTTTCTGGCTGGATGTCTCCTTCCCAGGACTTCCATTTAAGGAAGGTACTAGGCCACCTGAATCTCTCCAGACTGCACTCCAGATTTTCTCTATCATGCTCTTGTGGATAACTTCATCTCCCCTCCCCTTCAGCTTCCTTAAGTGTCTCATTAGAATGTAAGTTCCTTGAGGGCAGGGACTGTCCTACTTTTTGCTTGTGTTAGTATTCTCAATGTTCAGCACAGTGACTGGCACATAGTGAGTATTCAATAAACATTTATTGACTAATAATTTAGTTGAAATATTGAGTGTGTGAAGAGAAATACTGTGTAATAAGCCTTGTAATATGTCAAACCCAAAGTGTCATGGTCTTGAAATATCAGACAGATGACCTTGTATTTTTTATTAAATGTAATGATAGGGAGCCACAGGAGCTTCCTCTTCCACAGGTAAATGAGATAGTCAGACTTGTAGTTTAAAAACATCCATTTGGAAGATGGATTAAAGGGGAGGGGGGAGGGAAGGAGCGAAAGAGAGAGAGAGAGAGAGAGAGAGAGAGAGAGAGAGAGAGAGAGAGAGAGAGAGAGAGAGAAAGAGAAAGAAGAGGAGGAGGAGTGGAGATCACTTAGATGTCTCTTTCAGTTGTCTAGGAAAGAGATGGTGGTGAGGGCCTGAAGTGGAAAAACAGCCTTGTGAGTGAAGAAGAGACAGATATAATACATGTTGTAAAGGTAGAATGAAATCTACTGTGATAGAGAAATAGCCTTGGAGCATGATGCATCTGGCTGTGTTACCCTGAGCTAGCCACTGAACTCTCTAGATGAATGCTTCTTAAACTGTGGATCACAACCCCACATGGGGAGCTGAAAGGGTAGGAAGTGGGAAAAGTTTAAGAAGCCTTCATCTATATGACTCCCTAAGACTATAAGTTGAATAGAATGTGTTAACTTGTATTGGAAGAAGACATTCTTCACTGGGAGTTTTCTAAATCATTTCTATCACAGACTGAGTCTTTGTGCTTATCCCTCTTTGAGAAAACTTACTAGATAGAAGCAGGGAAAGAGAGGAAACGATTTGGAAATGAATGTAAAGACAAGAAGTATCCAAAACATCTTTTAAAAAACCAGCTTTGGGGGCAGCTAGGTGGCGCAGTGAATAGAGCACCAGACCTGGAGTCAGGAGGACCCGAGTTCTAATCCGGCCTCAGACACTTAACACAAAAAAACTTGCCACGTGACCTTGGGCAAGTCACTTAACCCCAAATTGCCCTCCAAAAATCAAAAAAAAAAAAAGCTTCACAAGTACAAAATAGTAAAGTCATAGCTTAGAAACAACTCATCTAAAAACAAAAAAATAGAGAAGGCTTTAATGCAAAGGACTGAAAAAAGGGCAACCAGTATTTTCACCCCCAAAAAAAAAAAAAAAAACAATACACTCTGTGTTCAGCCTTTCTTAAAGGCTTATTATACAGTATTCCTCTTCACACATTTAAACATTCCAACTAAATAGTCAACAAATGTTTACTGAGTGTTTACTAGGTACCAGGCACTATGCTGAGCACTAAGAATCCAGACACAAGCAAAAAAGAATGACAGTACCTTGATCATCTGGAAAGGACTGAAAGAAGGGCAACCAGTATTTTAAGAGGCCTCAAAATGATGACATGATAAACAGTTAAGGGAACTGGTGACATTTAATAAGCCTGTGGAAGAGAAGAATTAAGTGGAACATGATAGCTGTCCTGAAGTAATTGAGAGTCACAGAGGGGCAGATTTAGACTTCATATAACGAAAAAATGTCTCCAAAATCAGTTATTCCAAAATGGAACATATTCCTTTTGGAATTAGTGGGTTCCCTCTCCCTGAATGTATTCAAATAAAGCCTGGATGGATGGCCAAACATTAAGTAGGGAGGGATTCTTGATCCTGAATAGTTTGGAAAAGATAGCCTCTGAGGTCCCTTCTCACTCTGAAAACCTCTAATTTCCTAATACACTTAGATTCATGTATATTTTAGTAAGAGCGATTTTCACCACATTTATGTGACTTGTTGCCCCAGAAAGAAGTGAATTCAGCAAATCCAATCTAACATAAAAATCTTTATTGTGCCCTGGTTTCATCATCATGTCATCCTATTACCACTCAGTGAGTCCAAAACACAAAGCTGCTTATCCTTTTGTATTTCATAGAGTAAGCGAATATATGCATATTCATAATATATACATATTCATTTATTTTCTCCCAGCATACCTATTTTCTTTATAGCAAAGCTCTTAATTATGTTGCTTCTGTTTCCCTCCCACAGACCTTGTCTACATTTCTGAACATTAACATGTGCAATCTGAGAGTTCCCTACTCTATTTGCCTAAGCCTAAAGAAGCTGAAGTAGCATGGAATTGTATGTGGAGGATTGGACCTAGAATCAGGAGGGCCTAAGTTCAAATCTCCCTTCTGATGATCATGAGATGTATCAACACGGGCAATTCACAAGTCTCACTTTCTTCATTTCTAAAATAAAGGAAAATAAGGTCTGCCATTCAACTAACATTTATTAAGTATCTATATATGCCAGGACATGTGTTAAAAGGGATACCACGAGTTTCAAATGAGATGATTTACTGAGAGTTTTGCAAATTCTTGGTTCTATTATTATGAATGATTTACAGGTGGATATTATGAATGAGAAGAGTTTATGACCAATGACTGTCTTTAGCCTGTGCTCTCTCCAAGTGTACATGGACCTAACTGTTTAATTATATAGTCCTATTCTGGGGGACTTCTAGGTGATGCAGTGAATAGAGCACTGGGCCTAAAGTCATGAAGGTCCGAGTTCAAAGCCAGTTGTGTGACCCTAGGAAAGTCACTTAATCCCTATTTGCTCCAGTTCCTCATCTGTAAAATGGGAACACACTAGAGAAGCAAATGGAAAACTACTCGATTATCTTTGCCAAGAAAACCCCATGGACAAAAGTCCATGGAATCATGTAGCGTTGAATATGACTGAACAACTGAAGAAAAACAACAATAATATTCTAGCCCACCAGTATACGATTAGAACCTGTTCCACAGTAAAATAAATGAATAAATGAATGAATGGACAAATAAATAAATAAATAAAGCATTGACCAAAGAGTCACCCTCTCCCATGGTTCCACAGCCTAGGCTACGAGAGCACCCTTATAATCACGTCCTAGTAATCCAGATCCACTAACAAAAGGATGTTGATAACCCTTGATAGAAAACATAATTATGTCTAGAGGTTATTTTATTTAATCTCAGGACTATACATTTTAGGTTATGGTCTTTATTACTGGAAGGACTTCTCAAGCCAGCATCTCTCTCACCAAAGAAATCCTTGATCTTTGATGTATAGATAGATATATTTTATATTTATATCTTTGAATGGTTTATGCAGTTTTCCCTTTTTAAGACTTAAGATTGATTAGTCCATTTCAATCAAGAGGAAATGACTATGATATTTAGACAAGAAATTTTATTTTTCTTTTTAACAAATCTGAATCAGCTTCCAATTTGGTCCAAATACTTCTGTATTTCTCTTGTATCCCATCTCAAAAAAAAATGATTACTGTATTTTGCTACTGGATTTACCCTGACTAATTTTTAGACAGCACATTGATTTCTAAATTTTGTTCCTGGCACATCATCATTCATTTCATAAGGCACATCATTCTTTCTGGTGAATCATTGTTTCAAATTGTCCATCTCAGATATTTTAGACTGAAAAATATTTTCTTCCCACTTAGCTTTACTTCACTGTGGTTTGTATTAAAGACAGTTCTGGTAGCCTTGTTTTCAAAAGCATTTTCCTTTTATCTGTCCCTTTGTTAATTAGTAAGTTTATGAGGTGTATGGAAATTACTCTCTAAAGTTTATTTTTGGAGTACACAGGAATGTTATGTTCTAGAAGTGGCAACCAGAGACAGAGAGACCTGAGCATTGCTGAAAATCAAGCATCTGCATCCTCAAAACCAGACAGATACTGGCAACACTGAGCAATGCTGCAGCTGTTTGTTTGTTTGTTTGTTTGTTTGTTTGTTTTGGAGGGAATACTTAGAAAATTCCAGGGTAGAAAGAAACTAGCCAATAATGCTTTTTTTTTTTTTTAATAATAGTCCTTTGTTACGGTCACATTTTATGGTACACAAGGGAAGGTGAATAATTTGAAAAGGGATAGGGAAAGAAGAGAGGAGGAAGGAAAAAGGAGTCAAAGATATATTAGGATCATGATCACCCAAGAGATGAGGATATAGTTGGATCAGCTGTCTTAAAGGGCAGAATGCATCCATTGTTTATCCAGCAAGTGAATCTGGAACTTTAAAAAGATCATTTTCAGTATGAAGGAGGGTTGACAATCATTTGAAAAGTTCCCTGAAGACATGATACCTGATTTATGCAAGGTTCTCATCATTCTCCTCCCTACCCCCAATTCCTTGCACATAAGTCTGGGTTAATACATGGCAATATAATTTTCAACAATTTGGAATTTGATCAGATATTTTATAGAGATAGATGGAGTCTCAAGAAACAACTGATTCCTCACCTCTGAGGTTACAAGAGGAGCCAATCACTAAGAGTACATAGAAGATGGAAGTTCTAGCACAAAAGGTTCCTAGTAGATTCCAGAGGTAGGAGAAGAGGTTGGAGGGAGATAGTCTATTGAAGAATCCTGGACGTGAAAAGTTAAAAGGTTTTTGTTTGGTTTGGTTTCAATTTTTGCTGATTGTAACAAAAAAGTTATGAAAAACAGAGAGTAAATATTCTATACTACAAAGCATTTCTTTGTTTCTGGTCTGTACTCATTTGGACATTTTGCAGGGCACTAAACCATCTTATGTATTGAGGTTGAAGCAGTACTGACTTTTAAGTCAGTGTACTGAGGTTTAAACCTCACCTCTAACACTTTAAGCAGCTGTTCCTTTGGGCAAGTCGCTTTACTTCTTGAGGTCTCACGTCTATAAAATGAGCTGATCACTCTAAATTGCCTCCAGGATTCCTCACATCCCTAAATCTATCATCCTGTGGTCCACATTTTCCTCAGGAAAAGATTATAGCCTTGCAGATTCTAAGGTACATAAGTGGCACATTATCTGAACTGGTGAGTAGTCTCTGGCTGTTGTTATTGAAATGGTTTAATGGTTATTGTTATTGAAATGGACCCTCTTGGTTACCTTCAGGAAACAACCTCATCTGACCTAATAAACATTTATTGAGTGCTAAGCATACAATTAATAAAAAAGAAGACAACCCCTGCCCTCAAGGAGTTTACACTCTAAAGAAGAAGACTGCACAAAAGGAGGCAGAAAAACCGAGAGAGCAGGGACAGGATGGTTTAGCTGACTCTTGGGTATCTTGTTCTATGGAGCTGAAACCAGGCTGGGCAGCAGATGCAAAGGTTAGGGACCTGAGAGTTCACTTCTGCTCTCTATCTAGGAAAGCACTAAAAAGAGTTTAGCACTCTGCCCTCCAAACACAGGAGAGAGAAGACTGAAGGAGGCAGGTTTGAGTAGCAGCATGGTGATGAGTTTAAAAGTATTGAGCTTTTCCTGGGAGGGGCATCTTATTCCCTGGTGTTGAAACCAGGTAGGGAAGCAGATGATGTTTCAGAAACTCTAGTTACATGCCAGTGATTTATGGATGCAAAATTGAATTGTATTGGCATGTACGTCAGGAAATAACATCCTTATCTCTCCATTACTTTTAACAAAATAGTGCACAAAAATTTCAAGCACCTAGGACCTAATGTTTAACAATCTGGTTTTGAATTATGTAACAAAATCCTTTTATGTGAAACAGAGTATAAAGGACTTAAAAAAAAATTGTACCTTACCAGATTCATTACACAAATGAACCAGCTAACTTTTCCCTACTCTTCAACAGGCAGACTCTGACTTCACTGACATTGAAGTTAACTTTACATACACATGACCGGCCTGTCTATTTGTAATAGAAGCCCACTAATACTGCTACAACCCACAGAACCTGTGTAACCACAGAAACCTCTTTGAAAGTTACACTTTGTGGACAGATAGGCCTCATGGCTCCTGGTTGGTATCTGAATGAATTAGTGCCAATGTTTATTTCTCCAGGGCCAGGGCTTTTAGAATGAACCAGGAGAGGTAGAGCTATGAGAGAAGAATAAAGGCAAGGACTAACCTGAGCTCTCCCAAATCCCCCTCCAATCAACTTTAAAATAGTCTTTTGAATCAAATTCTGCAGAGGCAGGAAAAATAAAAGATCAGGTTGAAATAATTTTCTAGCCCTGGACAACTTAGGAGACTGGCAGGAAAGGTCTGTGTCAGGAGGGTGGTGGTTAGACTTGGTGCGGAACAGCAGTGCAGGCCAAACCAGGCTTCAGAAACAGCAGCTTCCAAAACTTTCAAACCACAGATACTAAGAGGGTCAGTTAACTGGTCACTGGGAGATGACAGGGGACCCCTTTTAAGCACCAGGTGCAAGACTGTCAAACTGCCCATAAGCAGTTCTGGGTTGCAGTCCCAGAGCTAAAAGGAGCCCCAGTTCACTAGCACTTGTCGCCAGAGGGGTGCAGGTGCCCTGGTCACAGTTCTAGAGAAGAAAAAGTATTTGTGTTCACTCACAGACCACAGCACAGGTTAGGAGAGCAGTAACAACAGTTTCTCTTAGATCATACCACCTTGGAAGAACCAAGATCCACAGAGTTAGCTCTGAAAATATCAGTAAGAAATGCTTGAAGCTTGGGACAGTGTTCTCTCAACCCAAAGAGTAAAACCCAACTTTAACATAGAATTGCAAGTCAAGAAATTGGCAAGAAAAAATGAGTAAACAACAAAAAATGAGCTTCACCATAGAAAGTTACTATTGTGACAGGGAAGATCAAGGCAAAAACTCAGAAAAATACAATGAAGTCAAAACAGATCAATGTAAATCTTCAAAGAAATTTGTGAATTGGTCACATTTCTTTCAGGAAAAGAATTCCTTGAAAATGTCAAATCCTGGAAAATATCAAATTAAAAAGTTTTGCCCAAAAAAACCAATGTGGCCGTAATTAGAAGTTAAATATAAATGTACAAAAGTATCTATAGCAGATCTTTCTATGTTGGCAAAAATTGGAAATTGAGGGGATGCCCATTAATTGTGGAACGAGTCGTAGTATATGACTGTAATGGAATACTACTGTGCTATAAGAAATGGCAAGCAGGATGCTTTCAGAAAAACCTGGGAGGACATACAGAACTGATGCAAAGTGAAATGAGAAGAACCAGGACAATACTTTACACAGTAACAACTTTATTGTACAATGTTCCACTGTGAATGACTTAGTTATTCTCAGCAATACAATGATCCAAGAGAATCTGAAGTATTTATATGAAAAATTCTATCTCTAGAGAAAGAACTGATGGAGTCTGAATTGCAGATTGAAGCATATTTTTTAACTTTATTTTTCATTTTTTGCTTGTGGCTTGTTTTTGTTTTTATAATAAAGCTAATATGGAAATATTTTTAAGACTGCACATTTTTAATCTATATAAAATTGTTTGCCTTCTCAAGAAGGGGGGAAAGAGTGAGGGAGGGAAAGTTTTGGAACTCAATGTTTTTAAAAAGAATGCTAAAATTTATTTGCTGTATATTATTGGAAAAAATAAAATGTAGCTTTTTTTCCAAAAAAAATAAAAAAGAATTAACCAAGGGAAATGTGTCTTCTTATTTTTCTTTATTATTTTGATTTTCATTCTCCTTGTCTTTCTACCTGAAATATAGAAATAAATCCATTGTGTCGTCACTTGTCCCTCACAAAATACCCTCCATTTTGTTCAGCAGTTAGGGCCTTGATGGAGGAATCTGATAGCCCTTCTATAATAATTGTCCAGGTTCAGTTGCTTTTTAAGGTAGACACCCCATGTCCAATGACTGAAAAGTATTCTTTATGTATAATTTGTGTGGACACATTTCACATTCACTTTCTATTGGTACATAAAGCTATATGCAGCTTTTTCTCAGTCATGAATTGACAGGTTACCTCTGCTTAGCAATTTTGTTTAGTGAATCCCAGTTCTGCAACTGGTCCCTCTACTTCATCTGAATGGCTTGATTTATCACCTTCCAATCATATTTTGTCTTATATGATAAGTATAATTTTCAAAAAGTCCAATTGCCAGTTGGTCAGTATGTGTCCACAAACTATTTCCTTAACCTCTTTCCATCATTGTGAAAATTTTGCACCATTGTCCTAGTAGAGTAAATCCTAAAACAGAAGTTGATGGAAAAGAGGTCTTTCTCTCAAATAAAAGAGGAAAAAAATAGACTGAGTTCAATTCATTATTAAAATTACAGTTATAAGTAATTACCAAGTCACTCACATTTACAGTCTACTTTCTCTTTTGGGCAAGTATGAAAGTCTCTTTTTTTTTAAATAAAAATCCATCTAAACACACTCTCCATAAAAACAAGAAGTAGTAACATCGAATGGAACTCCTGCTACATGCAACTGCTCTCTAATGAGCTGACATTTAAAGTCTCTTCCTGACCAGAATGTAGGAAAGATGGGAGTCCATAGTTCTGAAGGAAATTTTTTTTCTGTAATTCATTAACTTCAGTTTCAATCTTAGGGTAAGGGGCAAGGGTCTATAACAAAAAGGAGATGTTCTTTTTTAATAACCTAAATGACCTAAGATATTTTTAAAACTCTAAAAAATGGCACTAAGGTCATTGAGATATATGATACTGGAGTCATATAGCTCTCTTTATCACTGCCACACTTTGTAGGAAAAGTCTTCATATAAAACAAAACATGTATGCATATCAGAGTGTTTTCTAAATCTCTAGAGTCACATTGTAAATGTAGTCAAAAATGTTGCACATATGGATGCATTTCTGTGCATATGTATATGCATATATATGTATATACACATCTATATTACACACACACATATATATATACAAAGATTATTATGTATATATATACATATTTTTTCCACAGGGAATTTTTTTTTTTGCTTGTGGTAATCATTGTTGGTAGTGATGATTGTGGTAGTGGGATGATGTTCAAAAAACTTGAAAAAGTGACTGAGGCCTGACTGATCGACAACTCATGTAAGTGTGTCCATATCACTGGCTGTTTCTCATTCAACTTACAGTTCTCATGTCAATCTTCCTTCTGGCTTGGTTGAAAAGCCTTCTCCAACTAACATGCAAGTAAATTTTCTCAAGACTCCTCTGTCCATCTCCAAACTATGTTTTGCACAGATGAGAAGGGGAAAGTGCTCTTCCTAATTCCCAGGCCTAACTTAATTACTCTAAGAAGGCAATTTTTATTGCCCTCTGTGTTTCTTTCCATAAAGCCCTCTACCATTCACCAAGGGACAATATACTTAATTACCTCAGAAACACTGTACAGAATACTACCATCAAATTCTCTCCAAGATTCTTTTATTCCTTTACTGTGTGTAGCAGAAAATTGTGATGGAGAGAGTACATGGTTAGGAGTCAGGAGACCCAGATTCACATGTCTCTTCTTCCACAAATTAATTGTGTAACCTTGGGCTCACTCACTCTCTCTGAGTCTCAGGTTCCTCATCTATAAAATCAGAGTATGAAGTGAGCTTAATAATCTTTAAAGTCCCTTTGACCAATAGTAATATATGAAACCCCCAATCTTAGAATAGTGTTGGAACTAGCACCATCTGATTTTCAAATTGTTCCCTTGGGAGTAGTCATATACTCCAGTGATGTTAAATTTGAAGATCTTTCCTGTCCCTTAATAGGCCTAAGGGAATTTGAAGACCTTCCCTACCCTTAATAGGCCAAATGTAATCACATGGAGCCCATGATGGGAGGGGCTTGCTGAAAGGGTGGAACAGGAAGGGTGGAGCAAGAAGGAGCAGAGGAGAGAACAAGCAGAGCTGGGAGTAGCCAGAGTGGAGGCAGAGCAGCTAAAATGAGTGAGGGAAGGACATTTTTGCTTGAGGAAGCTTGTTTTGTGTTGAAGGTCTGATGGAGGAAAGGCTTAGGGATGTAGGTGCTTGCTGCATTGGTTATGTGTACCAATTTCCTGGTTGCTATGATGGATTTGGCTTTCTGGTGTTGGGATTCAGCTTTCTGTTTGAATAAATGTTTTGGTTCTGTCTTCTATGTGGAGAGTATGTTACATTTTGTGATTCAGAACTACACTAGCATATTCATAGCCACCATGGGTGCTAAGAATATAGCACTGGCTTTATAGCAGTATATTCACTTAGTTCTAAAATATAATATTTTTGAGGCAGATGCAAGATGGTAGAGAGAAGCCAAGAAGCTACCTGAGCTTTCCCCAGTTTCCCTCAGAAACTATGTTAAATGAAACCTCTAAAAAGGTTCTCAAGTGATAGAATCTACAAAAAGATGGAGTGAAACAATTTTCCAGCTTAAGATAATTTAGAAGAACTAGGAAAGTTTTATCTCACTTGGTTAAAAGGGGAGCATAGTACAGCAAAGGGGTATCTGGAAAAACCAAAAGGAGGTTTTTAGCCTCAGCACAAATCAGCAACTAAGGGCCCTTGGTCCTAGCTGAGTGGGCCAGTGGCACAGCAGGTCAGTTGCAAGACCTCCAGACACACTGCAGATGGAAAGTAGACAGCCCTGGAAACCAGGCAACAATAAGGTCTACTAGGCCAGGCCCATCCCAGCACAGTGAACAAATCATCAGCACCTGAGGCCCCAGCACACAAAGCCAGTGACCAGGCCCCTGGCCCCCAGAACAAGAAGCTCAGGATAGTGCTCCCTGTAACCCAGGAGAAGAGCTCAATTTTAAAAGAGCTGGTTTTATGGGGAAAAATAATAAAATACATGAACCTTTGGTTTATTTGATAAAAAAAGAAGAAAGTAAAATTACCAGTATCAAAAATGAAAAAGGTGAATTCACCACCAATGAAGAGGAAATTAAACAATAATTATGAATTATTTTGCCCAACTGTATGCCAATAAATCTGATAATTTAAGTGAAATGGATGAATATTAACACAAATATAAAGTGCCCAGATTAACAGATGAGGAAAGAAAATCCTTAAATAACCCTATTTCAGAAAAAAAAAAAGCCATCAAATGAAATTCCTTAAAAAAAAATCTCCAGGATCAGATGGATTTAGAAGTGAATTCTACCAAACATTTAAAGACAAATTGATTCCAATACTATATGAACTATGCATAGCAGAGAACAAAATAAAATTTAAAAGGAAGCAAAAATGGACAGTTCTCAACACAACACATCATATTTGTTATACAGGTTTTCTTGAAATAGAAATGTATTGCTATGTAATTGAATCCACCCTTACATTCTGCTTACATTACATGCTGTGTGCATGACATGTTTTTTTCCTATTTTTTATTTGTGTGTCAATATTTAAGTTTATGTTTCTTTTTCTTTTCTTATTCTATATTTAAGTTTTAGTATTTAATTCTAAAATTAAAAAAATACTAAATTATTTGGAAAATAGGCAGAGTGCTACCAAATTCTTTTTATGATACAAATATGGTACTGATACCTAAACCAGAAGAGCCAAAGCAGAGAAAGAAAATAATAGACCAATTTTAATAATGAATATTAATGCAAAAATCTTAAATAAATATTCACAAAGAGATTATAGCAATTTTATGACAAGGATAATATACTATGATCCGGTGGGATTTATACCAAGAATGTAGGGCTGGTTCAATATTATGAGAACTATCAACATAATTAACCATATCAATAACAAAACTAAAAGATATCATATGATTATCTCATTATATACAGAAAAAAAAACTTTTGACAAAATACAGCCCCTATTCCTGTTAAAAACAATAGAGGACATAGGAATGTATGGAACTTTTTTTAAAATAATAAGTAGCATCTATCTAAGACCATCAGGAAGCATTGTATGTAATGGGGATAAGCTAGAAGCTTTCCCAATCAGATTAGGATGAAATAAGGATGTCCATTATCACCACTGTTTATCAGTATTATACTAGAAATATTAGCTTTAGCAAGGAGAAGAAAAAGAAATAGAAGGAATTGGAATATGTAATGAGGAAACAAAGCTATCACTCTTTGCAGATGATATGATGGTGTGCTTAGAAAATT
The DNA here is from genome assembly GCF_028583685.1 of Petaurus breviceps papuanus. Lineage (NCBI taxonomy): Eukaryota > Metazoa > Chordata > Mammalia > Diprotodontia > Petauridae > Petaurus > Petaurus breviceps. Next base: position 1,561,320 of record NW_027185597.1, on the reverse strand, counting down.
AGCTAGAAAAACTTCCTGAAAGAATTTAAAAATTTATCAAAGTTGAATGATATAAAATAAACCCAAATAAATTATCAGCATGTCTATATATCAACAACAAAGCTGAGCGTCAAGAGACAGAAAAATTCCATTTAAAAAGAACTGTAGGAAATATAAAATAAATTTGAGAATCTACCTGACAAGAAAAACCCAGGAACTATATGAACAGATTCATAAAACAGTTTTCACACAAATAAAGTCAGAGCTAAATAACTGGAAAAATATCATTTGCTCATGGATAGGCCAAGGTAATATAATAGAAAATTTTGATTATATTAAATCAAAAAGGTTTGCACAAACAAAACTAATGCAAGAAAAATAAAAGATTAGAAGGAAAGAAGAAAGTTGAGAAACAATTTTTACAGCCAGTATTTGTACTTTTTTTGGGGGGGGGAGGGCAATTGGGGTTAAGTGACTTGCCCAAGGTCACATGGTTAGCTTTTGTGTTAAGTGTCTGAGGCCGCATTTGAACTCAGGTCCTCCTGACTCCAGGGCCGGTACTCTATTCACTGTGCCACCTAACTGCCCTACAGTATTTCTGATAAAGAAAATATACAGAGAGATGACTCAAATGTATAAGAATACAAGTCATTCCCTAATTGATAAATGGTCAAAGGATAACAGGTAGTTTTTAAATGAAGAAATTATGTCTATAGTCATAAGAAAAAAGTTATGAATCACTGTTGATTAGAGAAATGCATATTAAAACAACTCTGAGGTACTACCTTACTCCTGTCAGATTGGCTAATATGACAGAAAAGGAAAATGACAAATGTTAGAGAAGATGTGGGAAAAGTGGAACACTAATGCACTGATCAGTAGAGTTTTGAACCGATCCAGTCATTATAGAGAGCACTTTGCAACTATACTCAAAAAGCAGCCAAACTTGCATAACCTTTGATCTAGCAATACCACTACTAGATCTGTATCCCAAAGACATGATAAAAATCGGAAAAGAACCCACATGTACAAAAATATATATAGCAGCTCTTTTTGTGGTCACAAAGAATTGGAAATTCAAGAGATACCCATCAAGTTGGGAATGGCTGAACAAGTTATTGTATGTGCCTGTAATGGAATACTATTGTGTTGTAAGAAATGATGATGAAGCAGATTTCAGAAAAACCTGGAAAGTCTTACATGAACTGATGCTGAGTGAAGTGAGCAGAAGCAGGAGAACCTTGTACAGAGTAACAGCAACATGGTATTATGACCAACTTTAATAGATTTAGCACTTCTCAGCAGTACAATGATCTAAGACAAACTCAAAAGACTGATGATGGAAAATGGCATCCATATAGAAGAAACTATGGAGTCTGAATGCAGATCAAAAGCAAATTATTTTCTCTTTTTTGCTTTGTCTTTTTCTTTCTTGTGGTGTTTTCCTTTTGTTCTGATTCTTCTTTCACAACATGATTAATGTACAAATATGTGTAATATGATTGTACACACATATAGCTTATAGAGGATTTCTTGCCATCTTGGGGAGGGGGCAAAGGAGTGAGGGAGGAAAAAAAATGAAACTCAAAATGTTATAAAATGAATGTTGAAAGCAATGTTTACGTGTAATTGGAAAAAATATGATTAACTTAAAAATGTAATGTTATCCATGTTTTATTGTTACTTTTATTTATTTTTTAAGGATCCTCTAGTTACATTTTAATCTGTTTCATGTCATCCTTGGAAATGTTGCCTCAGGGGCCAGTTGGTATGTTTGACACATATGGTCTTCATGTTCTCTCAAAGAAATGTCCTTAACCCTTTAAATGAACTCAAGTACTAATTGGAAAGAGAATCTCTCTCTAGCATATTCTCTAGAGTGTATATTAACTTGAAGTAGATAATCAGGAAGATAATTATCTAATTACTAACCATTAAAGTTGGCTATAAGAAATCTATATCTCAGAAGCAGGTAAAATGAGCTTTCAAACACTTTAACCCTGCCTCTGCCAAGAATATCATGAAATTACTCTCAGATTATTAACTGTCCCAATATTCTCACAACACTCTAGATTTTAAAAGTCTGTTCTGAGATTGAGGATTTTTAATTCTTCAGGAATCCCCCTAACAATAATTTGAGGTATGAATGCCTCATCCCCTTCCTTTCTAGCTTTCTTATTAAATATCAGACATGAACTTTTGCATGTATTTTCATTATAGATGTTAAGCACAGTTATTCAAATCTCATGTAGTATCTATTCTAAAGATGTCTAGAAAACCATGGAAACATGGGGACTTTTGTGTTTCCCTCAAACACTCCCTAATAACATAATTACAAAGCTTGAAATGAGATTTTAATTCTTTAAGCTACAAATGTATTTGCCAGCCATTAACTGATGGCACTATTGAATAGCACAACTCAGGAGATCTGCCTACATATTTACCTCACGCAAATATCCTGGGTACTTACACACAGGCACACATGCTTAGCCAGGAGCCTAAAACACCTTGATCTTCCTTCCCCTCTCTTCCTTATTCTTTTCTTCTTTTTGCCAAAATAATAATGAGATTTTCCTCTCTAGAGGGACTTCTTAATGTTGAATTTTTGCTGCATGGAACCTTCCACAAAATGAGATTTCAGTCTTGAGAACAATAGCACATATCCTTCATTTCTTGCCAAATGCCCTTCCTCCCAACTCCCATTTATACCTCCAACTCCCACTTTCAAACAAGTGAAAAAAGACTAGGAATTTGATGAACTAAGTGACTCAAATTTTGAAATAAATCAGTCTATTAACTAGCATTTATTAAGTGTCTACTATGCACCAGGCATTGTGCTAAGCACTAGTCATATAGGTAAAAAAATGAGATCGCACTTGCCCTCAAGGAGATTACATTCCATTTAACAACTAAAGACTAACCTGTGCTGATTGAGTAGTGAGCACCTTTCTAATGCCATATGCTTGAGCCTACTTTTCAGGTGTGCTCTTTCTACTCCTCACCCCCATTGTGAATTACCATTAACCAGTGTCTAAATTCTATGTGACCAGTTAATATCAGTGAGTTTTTACAAAGGCATATATACTCCAAAGACATAGCAAGAACGAAGTACGTTTTCCCTCATTCTTTGGGGGCCTACTCTCTCCTGCACCATCTCTGGGGGAAAGAAGGCTCAGACGTTTCATAGTTTCTACATTGCATTGATTACACCATGTTCATGTTTAAATATATAATCGTGTCCAGATTCATCCTTGTCTTAGCTACCATTGTGCTACGTCCTAAAGGCTGCTCCTTTGCCTGTTGGACTAGATTGGATGGAAAGTCATAGACTTAACTCTTGAACTTCTAGACTTTGGGTGGCTCACTCTTCTGACCATGAAACTCAAAAGGTTATTGACTCTAATATCTTTCACCTAAAATGAAAGAATAAACTTCAAGGTATCCATAGGGCATACAACAGCTTTGTTTAGGGAGGGTTCAATGTCTCTACCTTTACAACATTGTTTCTTCTCTTGCCAGAATGCCACACAGACCAGAAGAAGTCACCAGAAGAGAGGGCCTATTCTCTGGTTGGTTAGCATCTCTTGAATATTACCCCAGTCAATCAAAAAGAATTTTCCTCAGTCTACAGTAAACTAGAACTAGTTACAAAAGGCACATCCATTATACATATCCCTCCCTCTCCTGGAAACAGGCTCCCCAGCCTCATCCCAGTAGCTGACTATATCACAGGCATTCCAGGTATCCCCATAAGGACTGTGCTTGTTCTGTTCTCCCCCCTCTTTCCTCTCCCCATTAGATATGAGATAAAAATTTCTGTCTTCTCTTTAAGCACCCTTATCTTTAATACCATGCATAGCATACTTATTCTAAAATATTCACAAACCCAGGGTAGTATAATTATTCTTATAAAGAAGAAGCAGTAGTGCATAGTGGATAAATATCCAGCCATAGATTCAGGAAGAACTAAGTTCTTCAATTCCAGTCTTTGACATATACTGACAATATATAAGTTCTTTATATAAGTTCTTAACCTGTCAGGGCCTTCTGGCTACTCTAAAACCCTATAAGTTGCAGAGTGGTTGCCGATCTGCTTTGATGGTGGAGTTTTTGTCACCAGGGAAGTGTGTGTGTGTGTGTGCGTGTGTATGTGCGTGTGTGCATGCATGCATGTGGGCATGCGTGTATGAAATCATGGTTTCAGAATCCCTGTTTCTCCCCCCTGCAAAAAAAAAATCATTTGGAAATGCTTAGCTCATAAAAAATAATGAGTACCACATTTGTGAAATTTAGATAATTTCCTATTTGATTCTTCCAGTTTCAAATTTGTAGAATTGTAATAATATGAACAGTCATTGTTATTATCACAATTATTGTCACTGTTTTTGAGATTCACCCCAATTTCATGATTGGAAGTATATAAATATGTCAGGAAAATGAAGCCCCTTAAAGGTAAATAATGAAGTTAATTATTCTTTGTTGCCAACATTAGTGTGTTTGGTGAGATCTTTGCTGACAGGCAGTTTGGAAGGAGGGAAATCACCAAAAAAAAAAAAAAAAGCCATGAAAGAGTCAGAGCTAAGGAAACAAACTCATATATATGTGGTACATAAGATTATCATTTCCGGACTTAAAAGGCTATCTGTTGGGGTGTTTTTGTTTGTTTTTTTGTTCTCAAGAGAAAGCAAAACATTGAACCCTCAGACTTGTTGCTCACTTGAATTGGAAATAAATTAATATGTTTAGAAGAACAGAAATAATAATGTTAAGAGATTTAAAAAGGAATTAAGAGGTTTATTTTAACCTTATTAGCTATAGCATGTATAATATACTATCCAGACTTTACTAAAACTTCAGTATGCATGTCAAATAAATAATCCAAAAAATGAAATTTGGTTCAGAGGATCAACAATAAACGTAACTTTAACGCATGTCACTGAAGCTTAGCAGTTCTTGAGTAATTACAGAACAAAGTAATTAGAAATTATTTTCAGAATAATCTTCAGTTATAGTTTTTATGAATACTGAGGTGATTTCTTTTCCAATCCTATTTGAGGAAGGGTAGTGAAAGCACTCTCTCACTCATTATATCAATCAACAAGCATTTATTAAGCACTTTCTACTCATCAGGAACTGTGTTAACTAACAGGGATACAAATATAAAAGTGACATAGTCTCTGACCTCAGGGAGTTTATATTCTACAAAGGAGAGGCATCCCTAAAAGAGAGCTTTGCTATAGGCAGTTACTAGGATTAGGAGCAAAGTCATAGAGAAATAGATCATTTTGCCTTCTCCAGGAGCAATGATTATAGGGATTTGATTCTTATTCTTTAAGAGATGATGAGGGAAGCAAAAGGGACAGGGATCATGGCAAGATGCCTGCATTGCCTAGGATGTGGTTTGCTTGTGAGTGGTTAGATGAGATGAAGACAGAGCATTGTCTGGAATGTATGTGTACGTGTGTGTGTGTGTGTGTGTGTATAATTGTGTATATCTAAATATATATATATGTGCATATATATATTCACACATGTATATGTCTAGATTTATGTAGATGCCTATACATAGATGTACATATGCTCCAATTCAAGTATCCTAGCAGAGAATGAGTCCCAAAGCTGAGTGGATTAACCTGCTTTGGGTGGGGAAGGATGGCAAGATCTGTGGACATCTGGTCAGGAGGACCAATGCTCCTGGTGGGGAGAAACAAGCTGTTAAAGAACAGATAATGAGATACTCTCCCTAGGCCCAAGGTTCTTGCTGGGTAACTCACTCTGCACCCTATAAGTACTTACTTCATCTTTCTATGTCTCCCCTTACTCTCTGAAAAAAAATGAAGGAATTGAACTCCACACTCTTTAAGGTCCCTTCTATTTACATGAAATGCTCGGATTCCATACTGACATCGCAAAGTTTTGATCTGATCGCCCATCAAAATGTGTTTGCCCTCTCAGTTAGACATTGAATGAAGATCACATTTTGTAGGTCCCTTGAGTCTCACAACATACCTTTTTTGCTGGCTGATTGTATGACTGGAACATAGGAGATAACCATAATAAGGTGTAGTGAATCAAACAAACTGAAGGAAACCCTGGGATTTTGTTTTGACTTTCAGCCTCTCCATCTGGACTTGGGCTATAATGAAACTAAATAAAATGTAATGGGTAGTGAACCATATGAGCGGAAGCAGCCAGTAAAGATTGCTGATGCCATATGGTGAGTTTTGCACAGCTTCCCTCAACATTTTTTGCTCCCCGTGTGTCTTGGCCTCCTATCTACTTACTTTAGTAACAGAAAAGCAAGTTTTTAACACCATTACCTCTTGCTGAGCCAATGCAGTTATGAAAGAGCAAGCTGGATTCTTTTTTGCCTCATACATCATCTGTAATACTGTCAGCTCAGTTCCATTTGCAGAATCTTTATTACTGGTGATGATGTCAGAGGGAAGGAACATAGCTTGATTAATAGATTGCAGGTGGAATTTGCAGTAGTGGCAGCAAAGAATGATCTTTTGATTTATAAACTGTGAATGTTTAATATAAAAGTCACCAAGAGTGAATAAATATGTTCAAAACCCACCAGATCACTTTGGAGAATCAATTTTCTATCTATAATTGCATTTTAATTGCCATTTTAAAAAGCTCCCTGTCTCACTGTTCTGCCTGTGGTTTGGGGTCTGCTAGAATCATTTGCCACTCTGATGAAACTCATTAGAGGTGATCATTCTACAAGAAAACTACTCTGAGCTTATTGAGTAATATATTGGCTCCTATCCCAAGTGGAAGGAAAGCAGAAGAGGATAAAGAAAAGGAAAGAAGAAAAAGGGAAAAGGAGGAAAGAAAAAAAAGGAAAAAGAAGAGGAACAGGAGAAGAAAGGCAAGGGAAAGGAAAGGAGAGGAGGGACAGAGAGGGGGAAGAAGAGAAAGAGGGAGGAGGAAAGAAAATAAGACAAAGGATGAGACTATTTGTTGTAGTCATTTAGTTACTGATTAATGCTACTCAGAATAAGATGCTCCCATACTACCAACATTTCTAAAGATGCGGGAGAGGATTCTGGGAAGAAGGTGGAGTAGGCCAGAAAGCTTTCAACTCTCCAAATTTTCTCCACAAAAAATGCAGAATATGACCTCAGGGAAGCAGAAATAAACACGGAGTAAAGCAATTGTCCTCATGAGACAATTGGAGAAAACTCCAAGAAAGACTAGACCTCAGGGGGAAGAGGTTTGGCCTGAGTGAAGCACCAACACCCTCAGGCTGACTCTGCAGAATCAACATACACCAAGTCCTAGGGGCATCTGGGGTTGGAAGGAAGCCTCAGCCTTAGAAATTTTCATCTTATGGACAGTGTGGGGGTCTGATGGCTGAGAAGATTGAAGAACCTTCCATTGCTGAGGGATGCCAAGCACAGCTGTCCTGACCAGATGTGTGGTAGCAGGGAAAAGGATCTTGCAAACACCAGGGGAGTGCATTAGTGAGGGGCAGGGGCCCTGTTGGCTGTGGGCATTCACAGGAGAGCAGGGTCCCTAGTTTCAGTTCCAGAGCAGAGAGCACAGCTGTAGTTTGCAGCCATCTGAGAGACTGCAGGAAGCAAGATCATTTGTGGGACAGTGTGATTGGGTGCTCTTGCCATGGCTTAGGGGTAGAGAGGAGAGCCTAGTGTTGGGACCTGAGAAAGACCTCAGAAAATAACAGTTAAGGACTTAAGTTGAGGGTTGGGGCTACAACTTGGTTACACTAATAACTGCTAAAAACAAAATAAAACAAAAAGTAAATAAGAATAAGTAAGCAAAGGAGGAAAAAATCCGAACATAGATAGTTACTATGGGAATAGAGAAAATCTGGGTTCATATTCAGAGAAAGATAACGAAGCTAAAAAAAAGTCACTCCTTTTTCAATGAGAAATGTCAAATCATCCCAAGAACAAAGAGAATTCTTAGAAGACCTTAAAAAGAACTTTAGGGTGGCCAGGTGGCACAGTGAGTAAGAGCTCCAGCCCCAGTGTTGGGAGATCCAGGATCAGTTCTGGCCTCAGATACTTGGCTACCACACAAAAAATAACTGTCCGTGTAACCTTGAGCAAGTTACTTAACCCCAATTGTTTAAAAAAAAAAAGAACTTTTAAAAGTAAAATAAGACAGACTGAGAAAAAATTAGGGGAAAAAAAGTACAATCCTAGAAAATCAAGAAAATTATGAAAAGGAAGTCAACCAACTGGAAATAGAGAATCAAAAACTTAAGGAAGAAAAGATTTCCTTCAAATCTACATTTGGGTAAGGGGAAACTAATGATGTTCTAAGACAACAAGAAATCCTCAAACAAAATCAAAAGAATGAAAAAATAAAAGAGAAAGAGAAACATTGCATCAGAAAAACGACAGATTTAGAGAAAGATCGAGGAGAAATAATATAAGAATAGTCAGACTATCTGAAAATTATGATTAAAAAAAGGAATCTTGGGGGCGTCTAGGTGGCATAATGAATACAACACCAGCCCTGGAGTCAGGAGGACCTGAGTTCAAATCTGGCCTCAGACACTTAATACAAAAAATAGCAGTGTGACCTTGGGAAAGTCACTTAACCCCAACTGCACTCCAAAAAGAAAAAAAACCCGAAATCTTGATACAATATTATGAGAAATCATCAAGGAAAATTAGGCTGAATTTGTAGAACAAGAAGGCAAAACAGAAATAGAAAAATTCCATCCATCACCACCTGAAATAGATCCCAGGGGGAAAACTTACAGGAATATCATAGCCAAGTTTCAAAGCTTCCAACTTAAGGAGAAAATATTGGAAGCAACAGAAAAATAAATCAATTTAAATATCATAGAGCTACAATAAGGTATACACACGACCTAGCAGCTACTACATTGAAGGACCATTGGTCTTGGAATACTATCTTTCATAGAGCAAAATAGTTGGGGTTAGAAACAACAATAACTTACCCAGCAAAATTAAGTATAAACCTGAATGAAAAAGAAATTAGATGTTTAACAAACTGAAAGACTTTCAGGTTTTTGTGACAAAAAACTTAGAACATAAGGGAATATTCGACATATCCCTGAGAAAGATAAGGTAAACATTAAAGACCAATTATAAGGGACTCAGTAACTTAAAATTGTTTACTTTGTATATGTAAAAACATTAGCAGCACTCTTATGATTGTCATTATTTGGGTAGTTTGAAAGTAAGTCTTGGGCTGAGTTGAGTATGATGAGGTGATTCTAAAAAAAATAATAAAACTGTGTAGGGAGAGATCAAAAGGAGTAATTATCTCATACAAATGAGGCATCAAAGGAAAACTGATATAGAAGAAGCTACCAGGGGAGGGTGTGTAGGACTGAAACCTTACTTTCATAGGGAATAAATTAAAGAGGTAAATGCACATATACATACATACATGTACATATGCACATATTTTGGGTAGGTATAAGTGTGTATACACATATCATGTATGTATGTATGGATGTACATATACCTAGAAGGATATAAAAGTCTTCTAAATTCAGAAAGGAACAAGAGGGTAAGGGATAGGTTGGGAGGAGAGGATAAGGGAGAAATTTTTAGACAGGTTGGTAGGTTAAAGAATAGGAAGGCAAGACAGTGGGTAGAAGAAAAGCAGAGGAGTAAGGAGAGATTGGGTATATGGGGTGAGAAGGATAGTGAGGAAAAATAGGAAGGAGGAAAATACACAAGTAACTACAGCTTAGAATGTGGATGGGACAAATTTACCCAAAAAACCAGAAAGGGATAGCAGATTAAAAATCTGAATTCAACAATATGTTGCTTTCAGGAAACAATATAAAATTCAGAGATACACACAAATGTAAAATAAAGGGCAGAAGTAAAATTTATTACATAAAAAGCAGGGATAGTAATCATGATCTCAGACAAAGGTAAAGTTAAAATAGATTTAGTCAAAGGTGAAAAATAGAGAAGCTACACTATGTGTCAGAAATATTATTCAATATTGTTTTAGACAATTTAAAATACCTAGATAGTATAAAATATCTGGGTATATACCTGCCAAAACAGACACAGGAACTATATGAGCATAAACAAAATAATTTTTTATACAAATAAACTCAGATCTAGGTAATTGAAGTAATATTTATTGTTCATGGGTAGGTAAAGCCACTATAATTTTTAAAATGAAAATTTTACATATTTATTCAAAGTCATCCCAGTTAAATTACCCCAAAAATCATTTTACTGAGTTAGAAAAAATAATAAAGTTCATTTGGAAGAGCAAAAGGTCAGGAATTTCAAAGAAACCAGGGAAAAGATGTAAAGGAAGTAAATTCAGCAGCATCAGACCTTAAGCTATAATATAAAGAGAGATCTGCTGAAGTATAAAAAGGATAGTTTTGATTATTCTAAATCAAAATATTCATGTATAGGGGTGGCCAGGTAGCACAGCAAGTAAGAGCACCAGCTCCAGTGTCGGGATGACCTGTGGATTGAATCCAGGCTCAGACACTTAGTACCCACCCAGAAACACCTGGCTGTGTAACCTTGAGCAAGTTACTTAACCCCAATTGCTTAGGGGTGGCCAGGTGGCTCAGCGAGTAAGAGTACTGGCTCCAGTGTCGGGATGACCTGGGGTTCAAATCTGGGCTCAGATACTTAGCACCACACCCAGAAATAATTGGCCGTGTAACCTTGAGCAAGTCACTTAACCCTAATTGCTTAAAAAATATATATATATATATATTCTTATATAAATAAAACCTATGTAGCCAAGAATAGAATGAATACAATTGGGGGAAAAACATTCATAGACAATCTCTCAGATAGGATGTGATTAGGTTATAATATTGCTGTGGTGTAGGAAATGATGAGATGTTTATTTAGAAAAAAAGGATGGAAAGATTTGGACCTATGAAGGAAAATGCTATCCACCTCCAGAAAAACAGATGACAAGTAGAAATAAGCATGATGCAGTCTTACAGATTCATGTATGAGTGTATATTTGTATATTTACAGATATTTATGCATATGTGTGTAAACACACATGTACATACATGCTTAATTGTAGCCTTCTTTGGCAGGGAGAGGAAGGGGGAAATAAAGTACAAAGTGAATAACAGAGAATAATAGAAAACCAAGAAGGAAGCAAAGAAAAGTTGGGCAGTTTTGAAAACAATGTGTAGTATTGATTATTTAGGTTTTCTTGAAATGGAAATGTATTGTTTTATTTTGAATTCTCTATTGTGGTCCACTGTGTACATGGCAATGTTTTGTTTTGTTTTCCTTTTTTGTTTTCTCAACAATCTCAAAGGTCATTAAAGTGAAAAAGAATGATTTCAAAGGACTGAGAAGTGTGTGAGAAGAGAGGAAGTGAAGGCAAGGAGTGTAGACAACTTCCAGAAACTTGGGTGTGATAGGAAGGAGAGACATAGGATAGAGACAAAGACTTGTAGGGATGTAATGATAATGGGACTTTGGAGATTTTCCCTGCCCCTTAATAAATGTAAGAGAATTTGAAGACCTTCCTTGCTTTGAAAATATACTCTGCCCCCTATTAATTTGAATGTAATCACATGGAGCCTATGGTGGGAGGAGTTTGCTGAAGGGTGGAGTAGAGCCCACAGGAACCTGGGAGTCAGAGATAGACTAGACAGTTGAGAGGAGAGCACGAGACTGAAGGAATCAGGCTTGTGAGTAAATATTGGTCTTGTATTGCTTTGTGAGAAGGCTAAAGGATGGTGTGGCTCTCTGTGCTGTTATGGCTTATTACCTTCTTTGCTACTATGATGGAACTGGCTTACTAGTGTTGGGATTTGTTTTTCTGTTATCTGAATAAATGTTTTACTTATGTCTTATATATGGGGAGTCTGTTATATTTTGTGATTGAGCATCATGCAGATATATTTATAGTGACTGTGGGTGCTGTGAATGTTGCATTGGTACTACAAGGGATAATAGACTACAGTGAAGATTTCTGAGAATTAAAGAGAATTTAACATGTTTGTAGGAGAGATGGCTAGTAGAAGTCAGCACTTAGGAGATGATGAATATCAAAGATGGTTAGGTGACCAGCTTGCTGGAAAAGAGGGGCAGGGATGGGATCAAGAATATGTGTATACTGGTTTTACTTGGTGGGGGAAAAGGGGATAAGACTAAGTTTCACCAAAAACTAGAACAAAGGAGGCAGAAAGGGATGATATCAAGCAGTTTTGAATTGCATAGAAAGAGAAAAAAGAGTTTAGGGTGAATAGCATCTATTTTCTCAATAATATATGAATCAAAGTCCCCAGTGAGAGGAGATAGTGGAGATGGTATGTCATCTTTGAAAACTAAATAGATGAATGAATGAATGAATGAATGAATGAATGAATGAATGAATGAATGAAATAAAAGAGTTTATTAAGCACTTTATGATAAACTATAGGAAGCAATGAGGGTGCAAATCCAAAGTCCCTGCCCCAAAATTTACATTATAATAAGGGGAGACAAGAATTCTAGCAAAGTAATGACAAGGGGAGTGTTCTTTGGTTTAGAAAATCATAGGGATAGTTAGTGAAGACATATGGAATTAGATTGGTGTTCTCTTCTTTCAGCAATGACAATATTCATTTGATTATGGCTCCAAATCTGAAAGGAGCAGAGGTGTGGACAGAATGGGTAGCTGCATGGTTGGAGAGCGATATGAACAAATTGTAAAGCAAAGTAGAGCCAGGAATGGTTATGTTCAATATGCCACATGAGGCATTTACCAATAAGGACATCACAGAGTAAAAGAGGAAGTAGCTGTTTTTAAAGAACATACACAGACCAATGAGGATAGGAGATAAAAGAGGAGGACAGAGGTCAACAGGAAACAACATACAGCTCCAACTGTTACTCCTTCCAAGAGCAGGCTGGGAGCTCAGACTGCAGTGGGATATGAGCTCCAAATGAAAACCTCAAAGCCAGTCAATAGTTTCTAGACAAATACTTGGCATGGCAATAACAGGAGACTGCCAGTGAGGCAAGAAAGTGAGGTAGTCTTGAAATTAGAGCCTTCTCTAAATGGTAGAATAAGGAATGAGCAACAGGAAATTAAGCCTTAGCATACATGGATCCCCAGAAGCCAGGGTGGTATGAGTCAAACTAGTTTTCATTGGTGCACAGACAGCATTCTTCTACCCTCAACCTGGAAGTTGTGAGTTCCAAAGCTGAAAGGCCTAAGTCCCTAAGGGCATGGGCTTCTGGAAAGTGGAGAAAAGGTGTGGTAGTGAATTTGCAGGTCAGCAAACAAACAAAAAATTGGGGGAGTATAAGGGGCTGGCCAGGCAGAATGATGATGGTTGTTGCTGTTTGTCCTTCCTTCTTGAAGAGAACCTGTGTCATTGGAAAATGATGCCATAACTTGCAAGTGAATTAGACTTAAGTAAGGGAAGGCTATGCAAAGTCCCCAGCCTCACTTTCTCTTCTAGAGACATCTGGGACATGGAAGATACTGATCAGGACGACTGGACGTGGCCCTGGAGGCAATGTAAAACCTTGGCCTTTTTATGCTAAGGCAGAGGTTCCCAAACTTATTTGGCCTACCACCCCCTTTTCAAAAAAAAAAAAAAAAGAAAAGAAAATTACTCAATGCCCCCCTGGAAATCTATTTTCTTTAACCCTTTAATGTGATTTTTAAAATTGTTTTATTTAAAATATATATAATTTTTAAATGATGCATCTTAAACTTAATAATTTATTGTAAATTTGTGGGTTTTTTTCTTGCACTGAAAATTTGATGACTCAATATTGTGTCACATAACCATATAGTATCATATTGTAATCAAGTCATTACACACACATATTCCTGCCAATGCAAGCTGGACTTTCTGACAATGCCCAACAGGTTTGCCTGCCAACACTTGCTTGTTAAGGCTTGGCCGTGGTCTTGACCACTGATCAGTTATAACTTTCATTTTGTGTGTTTATTTAGAAAATAATGTAATCACTATGACTTTACTCTATTACACAACAGATGAAACATATGAACAGTTTTTAAAAATTTCTTTCTCTTCTTTTCTAATGAATCCATTGCCCCCTTATTTTTATTCAGTAATGCCCCCCCACCACCACCAACTTCACATCATATATATAGCCTTCTCCTGGCTCAGAGAATGCCACAACCCTCTTGACCCACTGCCCAATTACAAAGCAACAAAGTGTGGGCATTCCTGAAAAACAAGCCTCCTGCCACAGGCTCCATGTGACCACATTCTGCCTATTAGGGGGCAGAGTATATTTTCAAATCAAGGCAGGGTCTCAGTGTCACTTAAGCCTATCAAAGGGCCTAGGGGCAGGGAAGATCTTTAAATTCCCATTCCCATAACAGAAGAGCAGCAGCAGGTAAGGGTATTATACCCTGTATGGATGGAGGGAAGGAGAGGAGGGAGGGGGAGAAAAGGAGGTATTTACTAATAAGGATTGTATAGAAGGAAAGATGAAAAGGATTCTAATAGCCTCTGTAAAGAATGGGAAAGAGAATTAGGACTGCCTTGCTAAAATGAGGATGCAATTAAGACTATATAATCTAAATCTGTAGAGGAACAATTCAGGTCAGTTTTGCGTCTATCTAGTTCTATCCAGCAGCATGTGAATAGGAATAAAGGAAGCAGAGAGTAGGCTGAATCCAAAGTTGGGATTTGACAAGGCATGAGCAAGGAGAGAATAGGGAGCCAATGAATTCAAAAGTAGGTTACATTATATAGTTAATAAGGTCAGTAATGAAAGGGAGGAAAGTAGAGTCAGAGCAGGGGTGACTGAGAAAGTACTAAGCTCAACAGGCTAGAACAATGTACTAAAACTATCAGTGTTATGTTGAGTAGGGATAAATATAAAATTCTCCATTCAAGTTTAAAGAACAACAACTCAGGGCCGCTAGGTGGCGCAGTGAGTAAAGCGCCGGCGCAAGAGGACCGGAGTTCGGTTCAGCCTCAGCCACTTAACACCCACACAGGAAAAAGAAAAAAAAAAAAAACCTAGCCGTGTAACCTTGGGCAAGTTACTTAACCCCAATTGCCCTCCCAAAAAAAAAAGAAAAAATAAAAGAACAACAACAAACATTTACAGAAGAAGGAGACTCGGGAACCTCTGAGTGAAAAAAAACAAAAAACTGGGGTTTATAGATGACCCAGAATACACAGTAAATTGTGACTAAAAAGTACGACAGTACATTCTTAGGTATAAGGAAGGAAGGAAGGAAGGAAGGAAGGAAGGAAGGAAGGAAGGAAGGGAGGGAGGGAGGGAGGGAGGGAGGGAGGGAAAGGAGGCAAGGAGAGAAGAAAGGGATAGAAGAAGGAAATATCAATTACTTATTGCAAGGCACTGTGTTAAGTCTTTAAAAATATTATCTTGCACCAACTAGATGTTGCAGTGAATAGGACACTGGCCCTGCTCTATTCACTGTCAAGGAGTCAGGAGGACCTGAGTTCAAATCGGGCCTCAGAGACTTAATATTTACTAGCTGTGTGGCCTTGGGCAAGTCATTTAACCCCAATTGCCCTGCCTTCCCCCTTCCAAAAAAAAAAAAGGAAAAAAATATTATCCCATTTAATTGTCGCAACAACCCTTCAAGGTCAGTGTTATTATTATACCACTTTACAAGTAAAGAAACTGAAATAGACCTGGGTCACATAGCAAGGGTCAGAGGCTAAGAAATTAGTTTGTTTTTTTTTTTAGATTTTTTTAAATTTATGGAATAAAAGAAGCATTTCTATAGCACAGTAAAATTTTTTAAAAAGATGACTGCACATGAAACCACAAATTCACTATGTACTTGTTATTCCTTTTAAATACACAACAAAGTTATTATGTAAATTTCCCCCTTTTTTTTCCCTTCCCTATCCCCTCCAGCCTCAGAGACACAAATAGGTGAATATGTATGTATATGTATATGTATATGTATATGTATATGTATATGTATATGTATATGTATATGTATATGTATGTCATGCCTGTTTTTTTAATTGAATGCAGAATTTTAGATTTATCCCCATTCAATGCAACACTGATAGTCTTAGTCTATTGTTCTAGCCTATTTTAGTACTTTCTCAGTCACACCTGACATTAGACACAGATAGATATATTGTGTGTGTATTTATATGTGTGTATACATGTGTGTGTATGTGTATGTGTCTACACATACATATACTTATATATGCTATAAACATTTTAGAAAAAAAAAAGGAAAAGGTCCCCCAAAATTTTATAGCAGCTCTTTTCATGGTGTCAAAGAATTGGAAATTGAGGGGATGCCTATCAATTGCGGAATGACTGAATAAGTTGTGGTCTATGAATGTAATGGAATACTATTGTGCTATAAGAAATGGTGAGGAGGTAGATTTCAGAAAAACCTAGAAAGACTTACATGAACTGATACTCAGTGAAGTGAGAAGAACCAGGACATTACACACAGTAACAGCAATATTCAGCAATGATCAGCTTTGATAGACTTAGTTCTTCTCTGAAACACAATTATCTAAGACAATTCCAAAGGACTCATGATGGAAAATGTTATTAGTATCTAGGGAGAACTATGGAGTCTGAATGAAGATTCAAGCATATTATTTTCTTTTTTTTTTATTTTGTTTTTTTCTTTCCCGTGTTTTCCCCCTTTTCTTCTCATTCTTCTTTCACAACATGACTAATGTGAAAATATGTTTAATATGCGTGTACATGTATAGCTTTTATCATATTGCTTCCCTCTCGGGAAGGAGCAAGAGGAGGAAGGGAAGGAGAAAACAATTTGGAACTCAAAATCTTTTAAAAGTGAATGTTGAAAACTATACGTGTAATCGGAAAAAACAGAAATAATATTAAGTTAAAAAAAAAAGAAAAGATGAACAAGTACATTTCAGAAAAAAACTGGAAAGATATACACGAACTGATGCTGAGTGAAGTAAGCAGTGCCAAGAGAACAGTGTATATAGCAACAGCAACATAGTGTGATGATTAACTATGATAGACTTAGCTCTTCTCAGCAATACAGTGATGCAAGACAATTCCAAAAGATTCATGAGGGAAAATGCTATTCACATCCAGAGAAAGAACTATGGAGTCTGAAAGCAAATCAAAGCATACTATTTTTCCTTTTTTTCTTTCTTTTTTGTGGTTTTCCCCTTTGTTCTGATTTTTCTTTCACAACATGACTAATACAAGATTCTACATGTATAACCTTTATCAGATTGCTTACTGTCTTGGGGAGGGAGGAGGAGAGGGACAAACTGAGAAAAATTTGGAACTCAAAATTTTAAAAAATGAATGTTCAAAACTATCTTTACATCTAATTGGAAAAAATAAAATACTGTTAAGGAAAAAAAATAAACATTTTGGAACATAGGTTCTTTTCCTTTTTCCCTAATCATCTTTGGAAACAGATCTAATAGTGGTATTGCTGAGTCAAAAGGTATAAGCAATTTAATAAGTCTTTGGACATAATTCCAGACTGCTCTCCAAAATGGTTCGATTAGTTCCCAATTGCACCAGCAATGAAGTGGTGCCCCAATTTTTCCACATCCCCTGCAACATTTGTCACTTTCCCCTTCAATCATATTTTATTAACATTATAATGAAGATTCTTTTCATTATTTGTCAAACTAGATGGCTGCTGAGGTTTCTTGAAACTTTCCAATTCTGTGATTGTGTGGTTTGTTCAGTTATTTTTAATTGACTGTTTCATTATTATGTTGCTATTAGTAGCATAAGTTGTCTAAAATATATAGAGGTGTCAAAGGAATAAAATTATTTATAGCAAGATACATGAAAGTACTTTTTTTTCTTTTTTTTCTCATTCACATTAAGGAACATAACAAACTTTTACATCCAGAAAAAGGAGAACTTCAGGGCCCTTGATTGAGGGTCTTTTTTCCTGGAAGACTAAATTCTAAAGTCACAGCAAGTTAATATATTATTCAACCCATCACAACTCATTTGATCTTACCTGAGTAGTATTTTCATATTGGCACAGCTATGCTAAACTGATTCCTATCTAAGTTCTTTATATTCCCTTTAAAAAGGAACCAACTTTCAATATAGATTATATGTCTCCCCTAGTTTATAACTCATCCTCCATTTTTAATATAAATGAGCTTTGGTTTTTGTAAGTACAAGTAATTCTCTTATTATTGAAAATCTAGTTTTATATCTCAGAAATAGTTACCTTGAGGGCTTCTTTTTCTTTTCTCCTTAGAGAAAAAACTAATAGTCTGCTTTTGAAATCATATTTCTTACAAATCTCTACATTGTCAATGGGAGTTGTTCAATAGTTATAGCAGGTCAATAAGTCGTTTGCCCCATTAAGTTTCACTTGGAGTAGGCGGCACTCTCAGTTCAAGGCTGAACAACACATTAAATTCTACGTGACTATAAATATTTCAGGATGAGGCAGGAAGGTGAAAATAATGCATCCTCAGGTGTCAGCTTAGCATCACCCTAGGCCTCAGACAATTCTAAGAACAGTTTCACTTTTTAAAATTAAAATTAATGATTAAAAGACATCCAAAAGAAAAATTAAAGACTCAGCATGACAGAATTTTGAAAAAACAGATATCCTCTGCAGACAAAGGGGGTGGTGGGTCAAATCCTAATCTCACTCACTACCTTTGTGGTACTACCTCTTTCTTTATGTCTCAAGGCTTAACCTCTCTGTCTCAGTTTTCTTTTCTGTTAAATGAAAGGATTGGAAGGGGCCTCTAAGGTCCCTTCCAACTTCAAATCTATGATCCTGTGATTCCAGAAGCTGTATCTTAAAATATTAAGAGAAGAGAAATGGAAAAAAAAGTTTCTATTGCTGATTAATAATATTTATATGTAATGTGGGTGTACAATGTGGGTGACTTGAAGGGAGGCAAGAATAGATATTTCTAGTACCTCCTCCCCCAATCTTTCTCTAAGGGACACTTCAATTACTGCCACGAGGATGTCAGAGAGAAAGAGACCATTAAATATTATTTATTTAGGGGATTTAACTTTTAGATTCAAGCTAATATCCTAAAAAGCTATTTCTTAATGGGGAAGGGGTACAAACTCTATGTCCAAGCCTTGTCTCACTTCCCACCAAATACCAATTCTGCAATGAACACACAAATAGCATTTATCCAAGTTGATACCAAAACAGATATCATAAAAAGGACATGTGTTTACTATAAATTTATGTATGTATACTTTAGTAAATTATAAAAATAGATTAATAAGATAGAGAATTTATGCATTTCATGAAACTATGTTTTAGGTTTTTTTTAAATATACCCATTGTATACAATTTTCCTCAGTCTTTGCAGATCTCCACAAATTCCCATTTAATTATCCGCAGCCAACCTGCAAATAATAAGAACTGCAAATGTGAAACCCACAAATGTCAAAGAATGAATGTGTGTATATGTATGTTTGGTATGCATGTACACATATGTGTTTATATATAATGTGTATGTATATACACATAAACATATATATGTACATACATATACATATACACACATATGGGGTGCAGTGATAGAGTCAGGAAGACTCTTCTCCCTGAGGTCAAATCCGACCTCAGGCACTTACTAGCTGTGTGACTCTGGGCAAATCACTTAACCCTTTTTGCTTCAGGGTCCTCCTGTATAAAATAAGCTAGAGAAGGAAATGGCAAAGCCCTCCAGTATCTTTGTCAAGAAAACCCCATATGAGGTCATGAAGAGTCAAACATCACTGAAAACAATTGAAAAACAACATATATACATATATATGCACATGACAATAGAAATAAAACATTTCTCCCTTTGGGAGTGAGATATCTCAGTTTAACAAAGAGAGAGAGTCCCTGATCTGACCCGAGGGGAAATTCCCCCCAAATACTCTAGTTTAGCAAGTTAAAGATAAGAACATGATAGACTTTCTGCTCCTTTCATGCTGGTTTCTTCCTACAATCTTTCTCTCCCCTCAGTGACTTGGAGAGAGCTTGGCATCAAAGATCTTTCTCTCAAAGTTTGAAGCTATAAGAGCCCTAAGAAAACAGATGTCTCCTCTCTTGCTCCTGCCAACTCTGCATCACTCCTCACTTGGGCATAAGGCATTGAATAACCAGTCTCCAACAATA
Source organism: Petaurus breviceps papuanus (assembly GCF_028583685.1). NCBI lineage: Eukaryota > Metazoa > Chordata > Mammalia > Diprotodontia > Petauridae > Petaurus > Petaurus breviceps. Next base: position 1,541,280 of record NW_027185597.1, on the reverse strand, counting down.
GAGAGGGAGTTCCATACAATTGGTCATTTGATCTAAAATTTACATGTATATCACTTCAAAATTTACAAAACAATTGACTTACATTATCTATTAGAACTGCATGACAGTGATATGACAAATCATTTGCCAGATGAGGAAATGGAGACTTACAGAATTTAAGTAATTTGTCCATGATCCCCTAGCTAGCAGATGGCAGAGGCAGAATTTGAATCCAAGCTTTCCTAATTCCCAATCCAGGACTCCACTTAAAAGCCACATGGTATTAAGTCAGCATTAATTACACTATCATGTAATCATAAAATATTTAGAGATAGTTTGATGTGGTGGAAAGGTTGAAAGGATTGAAGTTTGGAACTTGAGTACAAGTCTTAGCCTTTACTTTTACTAATTAAGTGACCTGGGACCAGTTATCTCCCCTAGTTAATCTTTACTTTCTTATTTTTAAGGAGGGGATAATACATCTTTGGTTATCTCTCTTCCACAATTGTTTCTGTCAGAAAAGAATTTTAGCAAATCTTAAAGTACTGTATAAATACAAGGTACCTGCATTATAAACATTGAAAGAGGAAAAAAAAATCTATATTCGGTAAAGCACTTAGACAAATTTATTCTTTCTTTTCCATTCACAATTTTAAAGAAATATTTTTAATGTAAAACAGTAATGTTAAAGAGAAAAAAAATAACACAACACACACACATACCACCCCAAACAGTTTTACCAATAAATCATAACTATGGACAATATTTTAGATTAAAGTTAATGAAGGTTCCCCTTCTCATCCTGAGTCACCTCTTCCAGGAGATCTCTGATCCTAATACATGTTTACAATGTCTTCCTCATCAGTTATTTCATAGTAGTTGGCATGGTCTTCTCATTTGCTAACTTTTGTTATAGTTATTTGCATACATGACATCTCTTTTACAAGCTTATAATCTCCTTGATCAGATGGCATCTAATTTTGTTTTTGTATTCTGAGTGTCTTGCAAAGACCAATGAATTCATGAAGAATTTATTTGGTATTTATTACATGAAGAACCTTACTCTAAGTCCTATTCAGGGATATAAGAAAAATATAAGGCATAGTCTCTGCTTCCAAGCTGCTTGCAATCAAAATGAGAAAGAAAAAACCAACAAATATAAAACATCTACACGACAAAATACCAAGTACGAAGTAATATGCTTTAATATTAAAAAAAAATCTATGATTTTGTCAGTGATGATGCTCCCTCCTGTGGCACAGATCACAAACTATCTACAGAAAAAACAATTACCTTCAAGAATTTCTCTAAATTAGACAGTCATCACCTGCTGTCAACATGGTGAATAGCTAGACCATTTATGTGAAAATAAATGAACAGTATATCACTACGCTGATCCCAGAAGCTTTTATAGCTTTGTAGGATTTGTCAGAATTTATGCTCTACTGGCCCAGTCTTTGAAAACCCAGGGTCACCTCTATGAGAGTGTAAGAGTCATACTTTTTAGAGAAAAAATAATGAAATCTATATTAAATATTTTTTATTTTGCACTTGAATCTTTCCCACTACAAAACAGTGGTAAAGCAAGGATGCCCCCTTATTCCCACTATTATTTGACATTGTTATAAAAATAGTTAACATAAAAGTAAAGTAAGAAAAGAATATTAAAAATATAAAAACTGTAATGGCAAGCAAAATAGGATTATTTTGCTATTTTTCTGAATGGAGTTTTAACTAATCAAGTGCCTCTGAGCCTTACTTTTGATTGTATCAAGAATCTTTGATTGGCAACTGTATACATGGCATTGCCCTCAATAGGCCTAAGGGAGTTTGAAGATCTTTCCTGCTCTTAATAGGCAGAATATAATCACATGAGAGCCCACAGGAGCTTACCAAAAGGGTGGAACAGGAAGGGTGGAGCAGGAAGGAGTGGAGCATAGAAAAGCGTGTGAAGAGCTAGGAATGAGCAGAACTGAGAGGGAGCAGAATTGAGAGACAGAACATTTGCTGTGTTGGTGCACTGTCTGTTGATCTGTGTTATTTTCTCAGACAGAAGCCCCATCTGTTGTTCTGTGTAGATTTCTCAGACAGAAAATGAATTGCAATGATAGTGCTGGTAACATGTGTAAATATTGTTGCAACCCTGTTAAGCTAGAAACAGAAACTGAGAAGAACTTGTAGTGCAGCATTCCCCATGAGCTGAGATATGGAACAGGAGCCAAGAGCTATCTACATGTGAATCCAGACATGAGTTGGGAGTGGTCAGCCCATGGAGGAGGAGCCATGGGATTTAGAAGCTAGCCTCTATTCAAGATGAAAGAGGCTTTTACTTTGGATACTTTAGGTACTGACTGATGAGATTTGTAACTTACTGTGATGTAGGGGTGGATGGTGTTTATATTTTCTACTATCCTTTAAGGATGATTAGCTTAAGGATGATTGGAAGCCACTGTAGTCAAGATAAAAGAGGACTTTACTTGGATACTCTGTATTGACAGAGGACATTGTGACTTAGTGTGACCTAGGGGTGGAATGTGTTTGTATTTTCTGCTCCCCCTTAAAGATGACTATAAGATATACTGAATGATATGTTTTCTTTAAGACTATGTGGCCACTTTAGTAATAAAGTTGTTATTTTATGTTATTGTCAATGTTACTCTTTAGTTTCTTAAATGTTATGCTTTTAGATTATTGCTGAATAAACAGAGAGTTCATTATACTATGTGATTAGACTCTTAAAGTTATTCACAGCAGTAGTTCTCAGGAGAGCTGCTAGTGATTGGCTTTAAAAAAGCCAACAAAAACAAAACAGAATTATCCTAATTGTCAGCATGATTGTATACATTGTATACAAAAAATTCTCAGAGAATTAGTGAAAAAATAATGAGAATTATTAGGGATTTTTATAAGGTTACAGCATACAAAATCACCCCCCCCATCATTAGCATCTCTATTTACACTGAACAAAAACTAAGAAGAAATGACCCTAAGAGAAATTAATTTTTGTCTTCTCTTATCAATATAAAGAATATTTAGAAGTTGTGTTTATAATAAATATTACATGCATCTTAGCAGATTAATACCCAGACATTTATGCATTAATAATTATTTTAATGGAATTTCTCTTAGGGTCATGATGATTCACTGCTTATATAAATGAAAAGAAATATGACTATTGTCCTTTGGTAGTCCTACCTTATATAAAAGTCAATGAGGGAACAAAGAAGAAAAAGCTTTTGACTTTCAAAAATATTTATATAATGCTTTACATTTTACAAAGTACCTTAAATTCATTATAGCATTTGACTTTCACAGCAACCTAATGAGGTAGCGGCTACCAGCATCATCATCAATACTTTACAAATAAGGCTCTTGTCCAAGACTGCACAACAAATCAATGTCAGGGGCAGAATTTAAATAAAGACCTTCTTGATTCCAAGTGTAGCATTCTGTCTAGTACTGAATTCTGCTTCTTCAAAAGGATATACATCAGGGCGGCCAGATAGTACAGCGAGTAAGAGCACCGGCTCCAGTGTTGGGATGACCTGGAGATCGAATCCTGGGCTCAGACACTTAGCACCCACCCAGAAACACCTAGCCGTGTAACCTTGAGCAAGTTACTTAACCCCAATTGCTTAGGGGCGGCCAGGTAGCACAGCGAGTAAGAGCACTGGCTCCAGTGTTGGGATGACCTGGATCAAATCCGGGCTCAGATACTTAGCACCACACCCAGAAATAACTGGCCATGTAACCTTGAGCAAGTTACTTAACCCTGATTGCTTAAAAAAAAAAATTACCAAAGAATAAAGACAAAAGAGTTGAATAGGTTTGGTAGGCATGGATGGGCTGTGGTGTACATCACAGAATGGAATGAACACACCCTGAGGGGACCATACATCCACTTGGGGAACTAAAGCATCTTAAAACATAATCCTCCTTCCATCTTTTTCATTAAAGTGGAACCAAATTCAACTGATGTCCAGATGACTAAAAAAAAAAAAAAAGGATATACATCAATAGAAAGAAAGTGGCTTAATATTTCCTTAAATTCAGGTACTTTTGGAGAATGTCATTCACACTGAATTCGGGGTAAGGAAGAAAGAGCTTATGGATCATACTCATGTTGTGACCTGGGCAAAAGAAGGTAAAACATCATAAAAGCAAATCCCAGCAAAGTTTAAGGGGAAGGAGTTATCTTTATTTGACTGGTATATGTAAAATGAACTATAACTATGTAACGCTGATTTCAAAAAGATGGGGAGAGGCACCAGACTCGATGATTCATGTGTAGGCTGGGAGGGATAAGCAAAGGAAGGAGAATAGGGTAAGGTTGTTCTAAGCAAAATAATCTGAAGATTTGTATTGCTACTTTATTTCTTAAAGGAATATTATAAAATAATTGGAGGAAAAAATAATTTTCATAACTATGAATGTGCATGAGATCAATCTGTCCATAAAACAAAGGTGTTAGCAGAACAGATGAGAAAATTAAACATGATTTTCTGTGCACAAAAACACACACTTAAACCATAAAGATTCACATCAAGTTAAAATGAAGGCTTAGTGTACAAATTTATGTTTCAGCTGAATCCAAAAGGAGCAAAAGTTGCAACTATGATTTTAGAAAATGAAATAGTAAAAATAGACACTTGTCAAAAAGGCAAACAAGGAAGTAATATCGTGCTTAATAAATAAAGATAATGTAACAGTATTATTATTAAATTTGTATAAGCCAAATGGCTTATTTTCCTTTAGTACTTAGGAAAAACTAGCTGAATTACAGGAAGACTTAAATAGTAAGACAATAATGTGAATAGCCTTAACAAGACTCTTTAAGACTCTAGACAAACTTAACAAAAAGAGAAAGAGAAATTAATCATATGAACAGTATATTAGTTATGATAGGTCTTTGACACATATTTAATGTGAAACATTGGAATTGTATGCATTTTTATTATCACATGGCACCATTATAAATATCATGCATTTATAAATGAACATTTATAAAGAACAAATATATGCATTCATAAAGAACTTATTAATACAGAAAGGTAGAAATATGCAGTACAACAATAAAGATCAAAATTAAAATCAATATAGTAAGAAAAAATAGCACCGACTTAAATTGATCCTAAAAGTTTATCTTAAGTCTTAGTCAAAAAAACAGCCTACTAAAGGCAATAATCATGAAATGATTTGCAAAAATTTGTGGGATATTACTAAAATACTTAGAAGATTTTTTTTCAAAATTTCTCAGTTAGATGAACAATAGAGAAAAAGAGAAGCCTGTTGAATTGAGCTTGTACCTAAAAAAGAAGAATCAACAGATAAAACCATAAAAATCAGAGACAAACAGAACTGGAGGAAAAACATGATTGAGTTGGTAAATAACACATAAGAGTTATCTTAGAGGAAATGAAATAGGTAATCCTTCAGCAAATATGATCAGAAAGATAGGAAAACCAAATTGCTACAATAAAAAATGAGAAAATGAGTACATTATAATAAAGGTAGAAAAAGAGATAAAATAATCAAATCTACTATATTCAATTATACTCCAAAAAACCTGAAAAATTAAATGAAATATCTCACCATTTATATAAATATAAAATATCAGTAATAAAAAAGGTGGAGGTTGAAAAACTACTGCAATGGACTTCCCAAATGAACTCCCAAAATAAAAAGCCCTTAGCTTAGATGTGTATTCAGGTGAATTCTATCAGACATCGAAATGACAAATAGCTTTTATGCTACATAAACTCCACAAAAAAAAAGGGAAAGAAAGTTCCTTACCAAACTCCTTCTATGTGACAAAAATATTTCTGATTCACTCACCAGGGTACCATGAAGCAAAGAATGGATACTTTGGAACACTATCCTTACTTGGTATTGATAATACTGATAAAAAATACTAATAATACTGAAAACAGCACTAATGTTGATACCAAAAACTTAAATAAAAAATTGACAAAGAAGCCAGAGAAAAACATTCAAAAATTATTTAACATTATTCACTAGCACAGGGTTGGAATTAGACCATGAATGCAAGGAATTAAAAATACTACAGAGCACAAGAACATTAAAATTATTTTGTTAACATTCCTTAAAATGAACAAATATGCATCAATATAAAACTAAAGTTAGGTTTGGTTTCAAATGAGAAGCATTGAAATACGCCCCCATCCCCACAAAAAGCAGATGTGACATTATGGACAGAACATTGACCCTACCTACAGAAGAATGCTTCTTATATGGGGCTACATTACAATGTAGGAAGATGCATAAAGAAGAGGAAGTGAAGAAAGGGGACGAAGAGCAGTTTGTGATACTCCAGGTTTGATTCAAGGACTAGCAATCAGGGGGAAGTGACCTCTCTAAGCTCAAGAAACAGAAAAGCCTTCAGGGGAATGACTGAGGAAAAAGAGAGAAAAACAGAAATGGGGAGGGGGAAAGGAAAGAGGCCTTACTTTGGAGTGGAAAGAGGTTACAATGATGAATGCTCCTATGGATGAATAAAGATAGGGTAAGGAGGAAGATGAGGACCTTGGAAAGGATGAGACCTGGAGGATATGAAAAGTCTACTTGCCCACAGAGTTGTGTGGGGCAGGCAGGATGGGACAGTGGTGGTGTTAGAACCATTGGAGGCAACTGGAACTGGGAGTGGGAGAGCATGAACACAGGGAAGAGATTTCCAGGCAAACATAGGAAAAAACAGGGTCAACAAGACAGAATATATAAGTGTGGTGGGGGGAGGGGCTCTACCATAGGGCAGTACCCTCTCTGACATCTGCAATAATTAGCATTATTCTGGGAGTGAGGCATAATGGAAAAGGAAAATCCTTAAGGTAAGCTCTACAAGATAATGGAAGAATATTCCTAAAAGGGAGAACCTAGAATGGAAATAGTGGAAGCTTTGAATGTAAGAAAATACGGAGAAAAGAGAGAGACCAGATAATTATAGGGTCATGAATCAGAAAACAAGGATCTAGATTAAACAGCAAGAGAAAATGGATAATGAAGAGAGTGAGAGAAATACTTTTTGGATCAGATTGCAAAAAAATGAAAAAAAATAGTGAATAGGGTTATCTGAAGGGGAAAACAGGAAGTAGTAATATACATAAATGAGAGGCAAAAAGAGGGGAAAGAAATATATAACAAGATAAAAGTGGGAGAGAAAAAAGAAGCTAATAAATAAAACCTCAAAGGGATTAGAGAAAGAGAGCCAGTGGATAAATTGTTGTTGCTGTTGTTGCTGTTGTTGTTCAGTAGATCTGTCCTGTTCACCTCTTCATGACTTCATGGACCACAGCATGCCAGACTCTTCTATCCTCCACTATCTCCCAAAATCTATTCAAGCTCATCTTTGTTGCTTTCATGACAATCTATCCATCTCATCCTCTGCCATGCCCTCTTTCTGCCTTCAACTTTTCCCAACATCGGGATCTTTTCCAGAGTCCTGTCTTCTCATTATGTGACGAAAGTATTTAAGCTTCAGTATTTGTCCTTCCAAAGACTAGTCTGCATTAATTTCTTTAAGTGTTGGCTGATTTGATCTCCTTCCTGTCCAAGGGATTTTCAAAAGTCTTCTATAGGATCACAATTGGAAAGTGTCCACTCTGTAGTCCTCAACTTTCCTTATAGATCAATTCTCACTGGCATACATTAGTACTGTAAAATGCATAACTTTGACTTATATCGACTTTTTAGTTATACTGTTCAGATTTTCCATAGCTTTCCTTCTAAGGAGAAAGCAACTTTTAATTTCATGCCTGCAGTCACCATATGCAGTGATCAATGAGTCCAAGGATATAAAATCTGACAGTTTGCATTTCATCTTCCTCTCTCTGCAAGGAAATTATGAGGCCAGTTGCCATGCTATTACTTTTTGTTTTTCTTATTTTCTTTTAATCTTAAGCTTCAAGTTAGTTTTTTTTTACTCTCATCAAAATGCTTCTTAAATTCTTCCTCACTTTCTGCCATCAGAGTAGTGTCATCAGCATACCTGAGATTGTTGATATTTCTCCTAGCAACCCTAATTCTGACTTGATTCATCCATGCTGTCATTTTATATGATGTGCTCTGTATATAAGCTAAATAAATAAAGTAACAATATACAGCTTTGTCATACTTCTGCTCCAATCTTAAACCAATTAGTCTTTCACATTTAACTGTTGATTCTTAACCAGCATACAGGAGAAAAATAAGATAACCTGGTACTTCCATATCTTTGAGGATTGCCCATTTTGTTTTTATCCAAAGTCAAAGGCTTTAGAGTAGTCAATAAAGCAGAAGTAGATTTTTTTGGGGGGGAGGGGAGGTTTGTTGTTGTTGTTTTCCTAGAATTCCCTTGCTTTCTCCATAATTTAAAGAATGTTGGCAATTTGGTCTCGAGTTCCTCTGCCTCTTCAAAAACCAGCCTATTCTTTTGGTTACTCTTAGTTCACATATTGCTGAAACCTAGCTTACAGAATCTAAAGCATAATATTGCTGGCATGTGAGATGAAGAGATGAGCACAATCATTTGGTAGTTTCAACATTTCCTTGGCATTCCCATTCTTTAGCTTTGGGACATAAATTGATATTTGCCAATCTAATGGCCACTTGAATTTTAGAAATGTTTGCACACTCAGTACAGCACTTTAACAACATGATCTTTTAAGATTTTAAATAGCCCAGCTGGAATTTTGTGATTTCCACTAGCCTTACTATTATTAATGCTTACTATATCAATAACAAAACTATTATCAAGGCCCCCTTGACTTCACTTTTCCAGAATTTGTGGCTCTAGATCAATAAATACATCATTGTGGTTAGCAGCCACGTTAAGATGTTTCTTTTATACTTCCTCTGTATAATTCTTTTTTTTTAATGCTTTAACTTCTGATTTACATCATTCGTTTCCGCTAGACTTTCAGTTGCAAATTTTCTCCCCGTTTTTCCCCTACCCACCCCCCAAAAATAGCAGTCCCACAGGATATCCCCTCCTCCAATCTGCTCTCTCCCATATTTTCTCCCATACCCCTTTCAACTTTTCCAGTGGATCTCTATGCCTCAGTGCCTGTATATCTTATTTCCCAATTACATGTAAGATGGTATTAATAATAGTATACACACACACACATATATTGGAATATTTGATTTTAAAACTTTCAATTCCAGATTCATTCCCTTCCTTCTTTGTCACCCACCCTTACTGGGAAGATAAGCAGTTCAGTATAGGTTGTACATGTGTGGCTAATGCAAAACAATAACATAGTAGATATATTGTAAAAGACTGACTATATTTCCCTCCCTCCTATCCCACCTCCCACTTGTTCTATTCTCTACTTTGATCCTGTCCCTTTTCAAAAGTGGGTGCTTCCAACTTCCAGCCCCCCCAGCCTGCCCTCCCTTCCATCATCCTCCTTCTCATCCCCTCCCCCCCTATAATTCTTGCCACCTCTTTTTAATCTCTTCGGCTTATGTTAAGTTCCCTACCATTTTTGTCTTTTATCATGCCCATTTTTACATGTAGCATTCCTGTGACATCTCTGGTTTTCTTGAAGAATTCTCTTCTTTCCCATTCAATTATTTTCTTCTATTTCTCTGCATTTCTCACTTAAGAAAACCTTCTTAACTTTCCTTGTTTTCTCTGGAATTCAACATTCATTTCTATCTATCTTTCACTGTCTCCTTTGCTTCCTTTACTTTTCTTCCTTCCTCAGCTATTTATAAAGCCTAGTCAGATAGCCATTTTTCTTTCTTTCTTGTTTTATTCTTGGCTATGCTCTTTAGTTGCTGTCTCATGTACAATATTGTGAACCTCTATCCACAGTTGTTTAGGCATGCTATCTACCAAATCTAATCCTTTAAATCTATTCATCACTTTCACTTCAGATTCATAAAGTATATTATTTAGGTGATACTTACATGGTCTGATGGTTTTCCTGATTTCAATTTAAGTCTGAATTTTGTAACAAGAAACTCATAATCTTAGCCACAGTCAGGTCCAAGTCTTGTTTTGACTGACTCTATAGAGTTTCTCTACCTTTGGCTGCAAAGTATATGAGCAATCTGATTTCAGCATCATTTATCTGATGATGTCCATGTGTAGAGTCATATTTTGGGTTGCTGAAAATGAGTATTTACTATGACCAGTGAGTTATCTTGACAAAACTCGATTAGTCTCTGCCTTGCTTTATTTTGTACTCCAAGATCATCATGGTAACATACAAAGAAAAAACAAACATTCAAAAATAAAAAGGGATGAACAAAGAAATTATATTATAATGAAAGAAACCGTAACCAAACAAATATTAGTAACAAGCTTCTATGCTTCAAATATCTTAGCATCTAAATTTATAAAAGGAGAATTATCTGAGCTTCAAGAAAACATAGTAATGGGGGCGGAGCCAAAATGGCGGAGTAGAAGCACGACCTTCCTGCAGCTCCCACTTCCACCCTCCCCAATCCACCAATCCATGTAAAAAGGGGACTCTAAACAAACTTTGGAGCTGCAGAACCCACAAAATGACACAGAGAAGCTAACCTCCCACTGAGGAGAGCCTGGCAGGCCAGTAGGAATCCAGCGTAGCACCCTGGGAGCTGAGCCCAGCCCTATGCAGAGGCTTTAGCTGCAGGATGGGCCGGACCAGCCGCTGGCCAGAGGGATTCCAGATCAGCAGCAGCTGTGGCCGTTTCCAGATTTATCAACACATAGACACAGAGGACAAAGTGAGAGGTCAGTACAGTGTGGACTTTGGGACCAGTAAGTGGGAGTGCGTGGCTTTTACCCCCAAGGCAAAAAGCCACTGAGACTCCAGCACAGCCAGCCAGCACCACATGTCAGCTTCAGCTCTTGGCCTGCAGAGAGTAGGTGGACCAAGCACCAGTCTGAGGGGTAATCGCTCTTGCTTTAACCTGCTTGGATCTGGATTGCAGTGTAGGGTGGAGGTTCTGGGGTGTGTGTCCAGCTTGCCAGAGTGTGTGGAGACCTCAGAGAGGGCACTCATCTAATACCTCCGGCAGCTGAGAAAACCCCAGCATTTGGGATGAAAGCTCCCCCGTCTGGTGGCAGAGTCCTACTGTGGCAAAAAGCCCAAAAGTCAAGTAATTGAGTGGCAAAATGAGCAGGCAAAGGAAACAAAGCAGACAGAAGATTCCAACAATACACTCTTATTTTGGGGACAAAAAGGAGCAAAGCATGGAACAGGAGGAAAACAGTGAAGTCAGAACTCCTGCACCAAAAGCTTCAAAGGAAAATACAAGTTGGTTACAGGCCATAGAGGACCTTAAGAAAGACTTTGAAAACCAAATAAGAGGAGTGGAGGAAAAATTGGGAAGAGTAATGAGAACAATGCAAGAAAATTATGAAATGAGAGTCAACAGCCTGACTGAGGAAAATATTACCTTAAAAAGCAGACTGATTCAAATGGCAAAGGAGGCCCAAAAGGCAATGAGGAGAAGAATGCCTTAAAAAGTCGAATTTGCCAGGTGGAAAAAGAATCTCAAAAACTCAATGAGGAGAATCATTGCTTCAGAATTAGATTGGAGCAAATGGAAGCTAATGACTTTATGAGAAATCAAGATGCTGTTAAACAGATCCAAACAAATGAAAGAATAGAAGGCAATGTGAAATATCTCATGGGAAAAACCACTGACCTGGAAAAAAGATCCAGGAGAAATAATTTAAAAATTATTGGACTGCCTGAAAGCCATAACCAAAGTAAGAACCTAGAAATCATCCTCCAGGAAGTTCTCAAAGAAAACTGCCCTGATGTTTTAGTACCAGAGGGCAAAAGAGAGGTTGAAAGAATCCACCAATCACCTCCTAAAAAAGATCCCAAAAAGAAAACTCCTAGGAATATTATAGCCAGGTTCCGGAATTCCCAGATTAAGGAGAGAATATTACAAGCAGCCAGGCAGAAACAATTTGAATATTGTAGAAACACAATCAGGATAACCCAGGATCTGGCAGCTTCTACACTGAGGGATCAAAGGGCTTGGAATGTGATATTCCAGAGGGCAAAGGAGCTGGGATTAAAAGCAAGAGTCATCTACCCAGCAAAACCGAGTATCATGTTTCAGGGAGAAAATATGGTCATTCAGTGGAATAGAGGACTTTCAAGCATTCTTGCTGAAAAAAACAGATTTGAATAGAAAATTTGACCTTCAGATACAAGAAGTAAGAGAAGCATGAGAAGGTAAACAGGGAAAAGGAATCATAAGGAACTTATCAAAGTTGAACTATTAACATTCCTACATGGAAAAACAATAATATTAACTTATGAAACTTTTCTCAGTAGTTGAAGGGATTAGAAATATATATATATATATATATATTTGTCTATATATGACGGTATATGGGAATATGAATACATATGTGAATGTGTATATATATGTTTACAGGTATACATAGATAGAGGGCACAGGGCCAATTTAACAGGAAGGAATGATACTTAAAAGGTGAAATTAAGAGGTGAGAGGAATATAATGAGAGGAGATGGGGAGAGACAGATTGGGGTAAACTATCTCATACAGAAGAGGCAAGGGAAAATGGTTACAATGGAGGGGAAGAATAGGAAGGCAAAAGGGAATGGGTCAAACTTATTCCCATTGAATTTGGCTTGAAGAGGGAGTGAAATACACACTAAATAGGGTATCTCACCCTCCAGGAGAATAGGGGGGGAAGGGGATGAGAGGGGTGATGATAGAAGGGAGGGTAGGCTGGGGGGGATGGAAGTTGGAAGCACTCACTTTTGAAAATAGATGGAATCAAAGTAGAGAAGAGAACAAGTGGGAGATGGGATAGGAGGGAGGGAAATATAGTCAGTCTTTTACAATATATCTACTATGTTATTGTTTTGCATTAGCCACACATGTACAACCTATACTGAACTGCATATCTTCCCAGTAAGGTGGGTGACAAGGAAGGAAGAGAATGAATCTGGAATTGAAAGTTTTAAAATCAAATATTCAAATATATCTATATCTATATATATATATATATATATACATACTATTATTAATACCATCTTCCATGTAATTGAGAAATAAGATAAACATGTACTGAGGCATAGAGATCCACTAGAAAAGTAGAAAGGGGTATGGGAGGAAATATGGGAGAGAGCAGATTGGAGGAGGGGATATCCTGTGGGACTGCTGTTTTGGGGGGATGGGTAGGGGATAAACGGGGAGAAAATTTCTAACTCAAAATCTGGCGGAAATGAATGATGTTCATCAGAAGTTAATAAAGCATTAAAAAAAAGAAGAAGGTATTACATTTACCATGTAACACTCAGTTCAAAATCTCTGATAAAAATTTCCATTAAATGGAGCTTCATACTGTAATGTTTTGCATAAATATTCTTATTTGCTCAATATAGATTAAGAAAATAATAAAAAAAATGTTCTGGCTAAAAAAAAAACATAGTAACACAATAGTGACAGGAGACTTCAATATCCCTCTCAAAATTTTAGAGAAATCTAATAGGAAGATAAACAAAAGGGAAAATAGGGAACTGAACAAACTGCTGGAAAAATAGTTAAAATACATGATATGTAAATGGTACAGCAAAAATATATATAATCCTCAGAATCACTTTTCTTTTCAAAAGTTGAGTACTAGGACACAAAGATATTGAAACAAATGTAAAGGGGAAGAAATATTTAATATCTACTTTACATACTTAAAATGCAATAAAAATTAAAATTGGTTCAGAGACCACAAACAAAAAATAGAGACCAAAATAGAGACATAAAAATGAAATCTTAAATAATGAGAGGGTCAGAGAATAAATCTTAGAAATGATAACAACATAAATGAAAATGATAATAATGAAACACATACCAATATTTCTGGGATGTAGCTAAAGCTATTTTTAGTAGGGAAATTCTATCCTTACACATTAACAAAACTGAAAAAGAAAAGGTAATGCATTAAAAAATAGAAACTAAGCAAAAAAGAGATATTAAAATTAGATAAGAAATGGATTGAAAAAGCAATATAGAAATAATACATAAACCTAAGTTTAAGCTGTTTTTAAAAGAGCAATAAAATTGATAAATCCTTAGCTAATCTAAGAAAGAAGAGAGCAGAAAATTAAATGGATAAAATAGCAAGGAAAAAATTTAGAACAAAAATAAAAGAAATGAAAATACTAATGAGAATATATTGTGTACAGTGTTAAATTTTAAAAAATGAAAACACAAAGAAACTAGAGGAATATGTTCAAAATTATAAAACACTCAAAATATCAGAAGGCCTTGCTGATATCTTTAATAATTCAGTCTCAGAAAAGGAATAGCTCTAGTTGAAAAAGAACTACAAAAGAGGGTTGCAAAGGTAGATTTCTGTCGAAACTTTAAAGAACAGTTGGTACCCATATATATTTTTTTAATTCTCAAAAATTGAGAAAGTACTCTACCATAATCTTTCAATAAGACAAATATAGTCCTAATACCTAAACAAGAGAAGCATTAAAAACAAGAAAAAAAAAACCTATAGACCAGTATTATTCATAGACATTGACTCAAAATTTTTAAACAAAATCTTATCAAACATATTACAATGATTTATCTAAGAAATCATTCATTATGATCTAGTGTCATTTACATCAAGAATGCAAAGATAGTTCAACATTAAAAAAAACAATTTAATAATATTAAAAACCAAAACACAAAACCATATGATCATCTTAATAGATGTAGAAAAAAACCTTTGAAAAAGGACAACATTTTTTTATGCTGAAAACCCTACAAAATAAAGGGGCGGCTAGGTGGCACAGTGAATAGAGCACTGACTGTGGAGTCGGGAGGACCTGAGTTCAAATGTGGCCTCAGACACTTAACACAAAAAACTAGCCATGTGACCTTGGGCAAGTCACTTAACCCCAATTGCCCTCCAAAAAGCAAACAAAAACCTACAAAATAAAGATATAGAGGGACCTTGTTTTAATATTATAAAAAAGTATCTAACTAAAACTAAAAACAAGTAACCATATGTAGAGGGAATACATTCAAACCATTCCCATGAATATATGAGTGAAGCAAGGATGCCCATTCTCGCCATTATTATTTGATAAAATTCTAAAAATACTAGCAATAGCATTAAAACAAGGAAAAGTAATAATGATAAATAAGTAGAAAAAACCTATCCCTGTTTGCTGATGATATGATGATTTATTTGGAAAACCTCAGAGAATCAGAAAAGATAAGAATTGACAATTAATACCTTCAGCAAAGTTGCAGGCAGCAAAATAACTCAAAAATCAATAGCATTTCTAAGTAATAATAAGGTAGCACAAGAAGCAATAATAGCAAGGAAAATCCCTCTCCAAATAGTGACAGCATGTATAAAATATCTGGCTTCAACCTCTCAAAGCACACAAAAGATGTGTAACGATTCAATTACAAAGTGTTTCTTAAAGAAAGAAAGAAGAACCTAAATAACTGGAATAACATTCAGTGTTCATCGGTAGGCCATGCCACGACAATAAAAATGACAATGCCACCAAAATTAATTTATACTTAAAAACATATTTTAGACTCAAACTCCAGTACCCAAATACAGAATAGAGAAAAGAAAACAAAAACATATAACAAACTTAAATACTGGAACTTAAATACGAAGTTAGAAAGAAAAAAAAAACATGTCGTGGGCACAGCAAAACATAAGAGAGGATTCAAATTACATAAAATAAATTTTCATTTCAAGAAAGCCTATATGACAAATAATACCTGTTGTGTTGAGAATTGTTCTTTTCTTTGCTTCCTTGTAAGTTTTCTTTTAGTCTCTCATGTGCATTTTTTACTTTATTCTTTTTTTTCCCTCCCCCCAACCCCACCCCTGAAGGCCACAATAAAGTTTAAATATGTTTCTCTATAGCTATAAATATATACATATCCTCCCCTCCCCACCCCAGAAAGCTACAATAAAGTTGATATATGTTTCTCTATAGTTATATATATATATATATATATATATATATATAGACACATACATACATATATAGACATGAAATTTCCCAAACCGATTCTACTCCTGTTCTTTGTTTTTATGTATGTGCCTATCTCATTTCCTATGCCTCCTCTACTTTATTTTTACCCACTGCCTTGTCATCCTATGACTTGCCTAGCCCCCTCTAAGGACCCCTCCCCTATCACCCCGTTCCCATAAATATAAATGCCCTGTTATACCCCTATTTTACCTATTCCCTCACTTTCCCCTCTAAAGATCCCTCCCTTGTTCTTTATCCCCTCTTTATGATCCTACCATTTTATTTCTTCTGAATTTAGAAGACTTTTATACTCATATATATATATATGTATTATTCCCTCTTAAACCCATTCTCCATGAAAGTAGGTTACCAGAACTACCAGTCCTCCTTTGCTATGTAATTCCTCTTATCAGTTCTTCCTCTTATAGCTCATTCGTAGAGAATAATTACTCTGTTAAGCTGTTCCTATATGGTTTTACTTTTTAAATTCATATAATAATCAGGCTTACCCCAATCTTTCTTATGAATTACCCAATTATTGATAAGAATCTTAGACATACATTTTACATATGGAGACAGCAAATTGTCCTTATGGATCCTTATATACGGTCTTTGTTATGTGCCTTGTATTTCTCTCAGTCCTTGTATGTTGAATCTTCTATTAGGTTCAGGATATTTTTAATGAAGTCTTGAAAGTCTGGGAGATTATCAAAGGTCCATTTTTTTCATTAAGGATAATACTTAACTTTGCAGGGCATGATATTTTTTGGTCAGAGCCCCAGATCTTTTGCTCTTTGATATGTTGTGTTCCAAGACCAGCAGTCCTTTAATGTCTTTGCTTCTAGGTCTTGTGTAATTCTAAATGTGGCACCATCATATTTAAATAATTTTAATCTTGATGCTTTTAACATTTTTTCCTTGCTGAGGGTTTTGGAATTTGACTGATATCCTTCTGAGTTTTCCTCATAGGATCTCTTTTAAGTGGTGATTGATGATTTTTTTTTCTATTTCTATTTCCCCCCCTTGTTCTAATGTTTGGGACAATTTTCTTTAATTATTTCTTATATTATTGTATCACGATTCTTTTTTTGATTGTAACTTTCAGGTGGTCCAATTACGTTTATATTTTCTCTTCTTGATCTATTCTCCAAATCTACTGTTTTTCTTATAAGATGTTTCACTTTCTCTATACTTTTAATATTACAACCATCAAATTGCCAAAGGGATACTTTACACAACTTCATAAAATTGTAACAAAATTCATCTAGAAAAACTAAAGATCTAGAATATGAAAGGAAATGATGACAAGAAGTAAAGATGAAGAGAAAATTGTACTTTCAATCCTTATAACTATGTTATAAAACAGTAGTCCTCCAAACCTTTTAATATTAGTTAAAGAATACAGAGATAAATCAATGAAACAGACTAGACTAGGGAGATTCAGAAACAACAGAAATCAATAACCTAGTTTTTATGAATTTGAAAAAATAAATCATGTAGAGAAAAATTCCTATTTGATAAAAATTTCTGGGAAAACTGGAAAGCAATTTGGCAAAAAAAAATAGGCTTAAATCAACTCCTCCCACCATACTCCACAATGCATTCTAAGTGGATATGTGGTCTTAATATTTAAGATCATACTATGAAAAAAATAGGAAAAATAGATCATATACTTTTCATATCTTTGGGTAGGAGACACATTTTCAACCAAACAAGAGAGTGAGAGACAATGACAAAAGATAAAATAGATAACATTGATTATGTGAATCTAAAAACCTTCTGAACAGGCAACATTAATGCATCTAGGAAAGGAAAGGAATTAGTCAAATATGAATTTTTTAAAATATACTGTATTAAATTGCTTGATAAAGGTTTGCTATCCAAGATATATAAAGAGTTAGCATGTATGCACATATGTGTATGTATTCATAAAAGGGGATTGTGGTAAGCTCTGGAGGAGAAAGTCTTTTTCCCTTTTCTCTTCTAACCATAACATGCTACTATCACTGAGCCATTGGTCATATCATTCAAAGAAACCAAACAGTAGCAGACAGCACATTTATCTGATCTATACTCTCACCTGGTTATCTGTTTTGTTCCATTTGCCTCAAAATCTCCTCCCTGTGTCCATTCTTGCACCAGAAAGGAATGTTGTTGGTAGCCCCAAGAAAGTAATTCCAGTAACCAAAGTTGATTAGTTTACTGTTTGGCCACACATGTTCTGAGTACATCCATCCATGCACCTATGTATGCCCGTGAAAGAGTGTATTACATCTCTAGGAGAAGATGTTTGCAGGATATTTTATAGCAATTAGTCTTACTATACCACGTAAATAAAATCACCTTTACTAAAAATCTCATTAGTGTTTACTGGCTGACTAAATCAGAAAACCATTATTAGGGGGATCCTAATGGATGCTCATAAGTGACCATATTAGAAAACCAGAATTTCAGGCTTGCCCTTAAATATTAGAAGTGAGTATAGTAGCTTTTCCATTGGGTATCCCAAATCATAAGATTGAGTTCATGTTGGGAGAGTGTCCTAGTGGGAGTGTTACATAATAATAGTACTGTGAAGGATAACTTGCAGTGAAGTTTCTCCATTCTGAACATCCTATTACATTCTTATTTCTTCCTTATACTTTGTAACTAAGTTCAGTATCATTTCTCCATATATATATGGGGTCATTGTATATTTCAAGTTAATGTAAGAGCTATTGGGTATTAATACAATTGATTGGATTAACTATTGATACCAAATTAGAGGTGTTTTTATTTGGGGGAAAGGAATGGTAGTGTGAGAGGTAGCAAAGGGTTAAATTTCTACAGAACTGTAAGAATTGCTGAAACAAGATGACTGAAAGAAAGTACCCCACAATAGCCTTGGGAAGAGTTGAGTCAGTAGCCTTGAGAAGAAGTTGAGTTCCCAGTTCCCAGAGAACTCCTAGACAATACTAAAAATGAAATAATGTAGAATAAAAGAATCTGGCAGCAGCAGGAGGCTTTGACCAATCAGAAAGCAGACAGCAGCCTTGGGGCACTCAGGCCCAGATGGATACATCTAGGTTGGATCACAGTGGGTTCAGTAGTCTGGGGTTGTTACTGTGCTTGTTTAGTGGACTTTACATATCATGTATGTTATCTAACAACATTGGAGCCTCATTAGTAGTAATTAGGATAATGAACTGAGATGGCTTTGTGTCGATTGGTTGGCATTAATAAGAAGATTGTAGCTTGCCTTACCAACCAATGGTAAGGTGGGACAGTGGAGAGGGTGTGGAATTCCCACATTAGGGACTTTATAATCTTGCTTTTGCCTTCTGTAGGGTGCTCCTCTCTTTTGACTTTTCAATGGATTTGGGGACACCCTTCCTCGAGAGAGAGATGGTAATAAAGTTTTTGCTTCTATCTTGAGAAGTCTCTGAATCATTTTGGGTGGGTGGTCTTCTGACCCATACAATGCTATAACTAATCTGGAGAGTTTTCTGTAACTTATGAAATCTAGTTGCCATCCAGTAACTAATACTAGAACTTTCTTGGTTATTTGCCTATATAAGCTATATAACCAGGCAGACATTTCCAATTCTTTTTGCATTTTTGAGGCCCAAATATATTTTGCCCCAAGTGCTACAAGCATTAATTAGAGCAACGTTAGAAACAATAAACATGAAATGGATCAACAATGAAACAAATAGTGTGCATGAGTGTTCTGATGATAGCTAAAATGGTTCCCTCCAGCTGAAAGTAATGAAGACAGAGAAATGTCTTTTCTCCGGACAACCTTTAGTGGTCCTGAAAAAATCAAACCACTAACAACCTCCCATTCTTATTCTAGCTATTAGTTTTAATCTCCTCTTCCTCCTCCTCCACAAAATGTTTCAATGGAATTGCTAACAAGAAGTGAAATTGACTCCTCTGGTTTCACTTTCAGACTTTTCCTCTCCCCATCCTCTGCTGGAAGTGTTAATGAGCAAAGCAAATGGCCCAGACAGGTAACTGGTAGAAAGAGAAAGAGAAGCAAAGATCTGGAAAATTCGCAGAGGAATAATTATTCCCTCAAAATAATGGAGAAGCAACTACATTCTTTTCTCAGGAGATATGACCCCTAATTATATGCTCATAATTTTTCCTGCCCCCATTTCCAATGTTTTACATGTAAAATGTCCTATATTTGTTTTATCTGGAAGAAAAAAAATTAAATGGATATAGCTCATGAGCCATTTTCAGTTACTGAACAAGGGAATTCTCTTTTTCATGTCCAATTAGGCTTCTTTGGGCACATATGTATAATATATAAATGTTTAAAAAGCCATGCATGGTATTTGCTTAGTTTTTAAGCAAACACTTTCCTAGATAAGCACAATATGTATTTTTACTATGAATAAAGATAAGCAATTGGGAAAAAAAAAGATGAAATTACTTTTATGACCACAGGAGTAAGTCACCGGGCTGAGGTAGAAAAATCCAGGGAGAACAGACTATAGTTGCGTGCATTTTTAGTCAGTAAGTTAAAAGCATATATATATATATATTTTTTTTAAGAACAGAACTAGCAAAAATATTACCTAATCATATTAGCTAATATTAACATAGCTCTTAAAGGCTTACAGAGTACTAAATATATTCTATCTAGTTTGACCCTCACAACATCCCTATGAAGTAGATACTATTGTCATGGATAGCTCCATTTTATAGAGGAACAAAGTAAGGCACACAGACAGAAGTTAAATGACTTATCCAAATCTACATCATTAGTTTGTATCAAAACAAGATTTCAACAGTTATCTCTTCTGATTCTAAATTCAATGCACTTCCCATGGTATCTGGCTATTTCCCTACCTGATACTACCTCTCTACTCTTTACCTGATACATCACTGAACAGAGATAGTGTATAAAGACTGGTCCTGTGATTTAATTAGAAGAGGTGTAACTTTCAGCTGGTCTAGACATTTACAGTTCTCCTAAAAAAAGGCACTTTGAGGGGCTTTAGGAGAATATCTACATTATGTAACATGAAAGCTTACATTCCCTAATACATGGGTATACCTTTCTTTGATTGGCTATGTCTTTAAAACTAATAAGATTAAACCATTAGCTCCCTTTTTCTTCTGCTCTCTCTGCTACTCTCTTTTCAACTCTGTCCAAAGTGTAAAGATCCCAGCTGACTCACAACATGGCATCATGAACTGAATTGGTGAGAGAGGAAGGACTTTCCTTCCCCTGCTCCCTCTTTTACACTGGCTCCTCAGAAATGGGCTTGGGGTTATTTGTTTCTGTTTGTGTTGTTTATCCAACTCAGGTACCTGAGATGATCTTCACGACACCTTGAACCATGACAGCCTTGGAGCTAGGACTGCAGGAGGGATGGTGCACTCAGTCAGACCAGCCTGGAAGCCCTAACAATTAGGGTTTCTGGGTTTCAAAGTTGAAGAGTTGTTTGGGACTTAGAACTGGGACTGTACTCTATGGGAACTAAGCCAGTATATGAAACTAATACCCTATGAAATCTAACGTATGTGGCCTTCAAGTAATGGGAGGCAGAGTAGTCTGTATTATATAGGAAATTCTCTCTACTAATGTAGGTTAACTTCTTTTCTACAGTTTATAATCTACAGAGAGATTAAGTAATTTGACTGGAATCATAGTCAGTACAGGTAAGAAACACAACTTGAAACCAGGCCTTACTAGCTTTGAGACCAGCTCCCTAGCTTCTATGAGACACTGCCTTTCACAATGAGTATTCTTTTAGAAATTCTTTCCAGAGTCTAAATTCCATCTTCTTGTTAACTACCACAGAAGCATTAAAAAGAATTACTTGGTTCTCACAATGGGAAACAAGAACATAAGCAAACCAAGTAGAGTTTGAGGTCAGAACAATTGTGTTTGACTCCTAAATAAAGCCATGACACCAAAGATTTAATTTTGTGTAGTACCAATGCAATATTTACAGAGCCCATGATCATGATAAATATACTGACTGTGACTATAAATATTCCCATATGGTGCTTGATCGCAAAATATAACAAACTCTCCATATAGAGGACAGAAGCAAAGCATTTATTCAGAAACCAGAAAACCAAATCCCAACACCAGAAAATCAAATCCATTACAGCAACACAGAAGTCAAGGCACCACAACATAGCAGAGAGCCACGCCATCCATTAGCTTTCTCATAAACCAATATAAGATCAATATTTTACTCACAAACCTGACTAACTCCTTGCCTGAGCATCTACTCTCTCCCACCATCTCTCTGGCTCTGACTCTCAGCTTCCTGTGGGCTCTATTCCACCCTTCAGCATACTCCTTCCACCATAGGCTCCATGTGACTACATTCAGCCAATTAGGAGGCAGAGTTTACTTTCAAAGCAGGAAGATCTTCAAATTCCCATTCCCATTACATTTTGTCATTCATATGATGAGGGTGATGAGGGGATTGGCCTAGATGGTCTCAAAGTTCTCTCCTTTCTCCTCCTCCTTCTCCTCCTCCCTTCCTCTTTTCCTCCCTCCCTCCCTTCCTCTGTCTCTCTATCTCTCTCTGCCCCCCTACCCCACTCTCATTCTTCAACTGCATCCTTTTGTTTTTCTTTCTTCTTCTCCTCCTCATTCTCCCCATCTTCTTCCTAGGAAGTGTCTCTGGTTCTAAATTACCATCTCTCAAACTGCTAACAAGACCAGCACCATGGGTCCAGTGGTATGATGGTAATTGTTTAACAGCTGTCTCTAATAAATATCTACTGATGATACTTTTAAATTTAATCTCCATTATTAATATTTTCCTGATCACACTGTTAAGAATAATCCAAACAATAAGTCAGTCAGGCCCTGATATGTAGCATTTGTTAATATCCAAGGTATAAATTTGTTCACTGAAAATTTAAGTCAGTTCTTAGGAGTCATATAAAATCTGGCTCTAGCCACAGGCCTATGTGGCCTCCTGGAAGATGTCCCAAAAACTATGGTTGATAGGCAGATTATGGACTCACAGCTTGATTTTGTGGGGCACTGGCCCAAGGAAGAAACATAGGATGGTGTCAGACTTTTAGGCTGTAGATAGATACCTCATGATCCTTAGATTCCAGATATCATCTGATGATCATTTTGGAATCTCCAGCTTCTTCTACAAGAGTTACTGTTAGTGAGCTCACCATTGATCATAGGATTGACTGTATTATTTCCCTACTTTATGACCATGATATTGGGGCAATACCCAGCAACTCTCCTCTATTAATGGCTTCTATGAGCAGCCATTCTCTTGTCAAAAATGAAGTTCTGAATTAAATTGGATATTTAGAAGTGGCCAGTTACCTTCTTGGAACTTTTAATACAATGCCCTTTTGTATTCGGATTTCATTCAGCAAGGGTATTCTAAATTGCAATGTAAGAGTGTTTTCTTTTTCCATCATAAGTCAAGAAGGAGATAAGAATCTTAATGGGAAATGGGTCAAATATTAGTCAATTATGATAAATTTATGAAGTATTACATTTTAATGATTTTATATTTAAAGTCTAAACTGAACCAATGTAGAAATCTGGGCTAGGAACACAGGTTCAGCTTGACAACCTATTTTTTCTCTTCTAATGACCAACAAAGGAGTAAGTGTAAGAAGCTTCCATTAGGAAGATTTTTATTCAAATCCAGGTTGACATACTTACTACCTGTGTGACCCTGGATGGGACACTTTATGTCCATCTGCCTCAATTTCCTTATCTGTACAATGGGGATGATAATAATCTACCTCTCAGGGTTGTTGTGAGGATGAGGTAACATTTGTAAAGAACTTTGCAAACCTCAAAGTGCCATATATAATAAATGCTAGCTATAATTACTAACAATAATTAGCTGTTAAAAGCAACAATACTTCTTATACATAAGAATATACAGTTTCCTTCCATAAAACCTTAGAGAACTAAGTATAACATTTTTTAAAAGAAAATTTCATTAAAATTACAGTGTTGTAACCCCCCATTTTGTGAACATCCCCCATCTCTCCCCATCATAGGAGAGCTGCCTAGGAAACCTGCCCAAAACCCAACAAAGCCCAGTTAGGCAGCAAACCTGCCAAGTAAACCTGCCAAAACCTACTACCTGAAGCCCATAGCCTCCCCTTCCCCCCTTCTATTCAGTTCCTGAAACAGATTTGGGAACTTTCCAGTTGGGCAACAAACTAACCACTGGGCAATAATCGTTAGGCAATGAACTGATTGCTCTAAGTTGTGGTTTCCCCCTGATAACAACAATATTGTGATTTTTGTCTATATAAACCACAAGATGTATATGCTCAGCTCTGCGTGATTTGGGTACATGACCCCTGGCAGTCCCCAGGTTAATTATGCTCCACAATAAATTCCATTTAAAATGATTAATGGTCTCCCTTGTCATCATTCTATTACAACATTTGGAGGCCCCAGCAAGATGACAGCATTCCATGTCACTGTGGAGACCTCAAAACCTTAGATTTGGGGTAGGGAAAGAGCTGGCCCTGCTCTAACCCTGAGGGGAGCCAGCCCTGGGGGGAAAAGGCACATTCCCATGGCC
Organism: Petaurus breviceps papuanus; assembly: GCF_028583685.1. Classification (NCBI taxonomy): domain Eukaryota; kingdom Metazoa; phylum Chordata; class Mammalia; order Diprotodontia; family Petauridae; genus Petaurus; species Petaurus breviceps. Next base: position 1,516,784 of record NW_027185597.1, on the reverse strand, counting down.
CCTAGGCTTGGGTAGAGTTAGCTAAGTCCCTTCTCAACTCTGATTTGTTCCTGTATTTGGCCATGTGGAGCTCTGGTCCTATCCTCTACAGGTAAGCATTCTCTTTATTATTTGCTCTGTCTCTAGGGGTACCCATCTGGTAGGGACTGAGTGGCAGCTGGATGCAGCTTAACACCCTGTTCCCGTTTCCCCCAAGATGTTGGGTGGAACTTCTGGTGTTAAGCCATTCTGTTTGGACCTGTGCGGGTCTGTTTTGCCTTGCCATCTGGTTTCATTTCGCAACTATTTAAGTATCTGCCTATCTTTCTGTCTGCCCTGTGTCTGTAAAAATCTCTGATTTTTGTAAGATTCAAAAACATCCAGGCAATTAGAAACACTGTACCTGGGCTAGAAAGATGGATAGTATCTTAAAGAAAGGTTGTTGGCAGAAAACCAAAAATATCTTTCTACCTCTTTGGACTCTGGCCAAAGCTCAGAGAGGTAGAAAGACAAATGGACAAAGGGATAAAGGGGAAATTTCTCCCTAAGATCTATCTAAGAAAAAAGGGGTCATTTCACTGATCAAAGAGAAGTAGGTTTCAAAGTTGCACTTTGGAATAGAACTAGCACTTAACCCTTTCCTGGGTCACAGAAAGAGAACTGTGCAATATCATTGGGAATAGAGATCCTGGTAATTGAATTCATTCTGGTTACTATTTGGCACTAAGATAAATTGGGAAATGCATAGATCTGAAAAAGAGATGCCTCAGATATGAAACTCTGAATTCTTCAGTATGGAAAAAAGGGGACCAGGTGCAACTAGACCTTTTCCAGACTCCCACTCACCTTGACTGGAGGGTTCAAAGCTCTCATTCTCAGAGATGTTTTTAAAGGAGTGAACACCTGGGTGAAGTTTACTTGAGTAAAGAAAAAAAAAGGAAAAAGTCCACTAAGATTCTCCTCCCTGTAATCCTACCTCTGACAAGGCTAAGGCTATGGTGCCTTCTCACTATGATCCAGTTCTGACCAGACTGGGGCCACAGTGACAAGTTATAACCGCTAAGATTCTCATTCTCTTCCTCCTAGGTCACCAGTTCTTCCCAGGCTATGGTTACAATGCCTTCCCCTTGTCATTCTGGCTCTGACCAATGTGAGGATACAGTGAGAAGTTACAGCACCTTCTCTCTGTCATTATGGCTCTGACCAAGCAAAGGATACAATGAAAGGTTAGAATCATTAAGATCCTTCACCCTGTAATCCTGGCTTTGACTGAGATAAGGCTGCAATGAAAAGTTAAAGAATAGTAGGGAATTTGAGTTAACCTCCCTCACCTGATAAAAAACTACAGCAGAGTCCCACTAGCAACAGCCCTAGATTCCCGGGTACCCAGAAGCCCACCCCTCTAGGTAAGCCTCTCAAAGCCCCAAGTCCTTGCTCCCACATCACTGAAACCTAGATTTTCTGCTTCAAATTCCCCAAAGCCCCTCCTCGATGCTCCCATACCTTTAATTCAGCCACTGGACTCTACAACCTCCTGGCACTCCCCAGTTCTCAGTCCCTCCCACACAAGGAGCAGTACCCTCTTTCTCCTTCCTTCCAAAATTGACCACCCCCACAACCAGGGTCTACTACTGTGGGGAGATGAGAAAAGGAGAGGAGAAAATGAGGTCAGAAGTCAACCAGCTTCTACACTTGGTAAGATCAATACTTTTCATACATGATTTGGACATGCAATTAATGTCATCTCACTGTTTGTATTATTATTGTATTTCCACACTCTATATTGTCAAACTTAAGTGAACATTGTGAGCCAGAAACAGTGTTAGACAAAGCAACTTTTGGTCTAAATATAGTTGAAACTAAAAAACAGTGGAAAAATGTGTTTACTCCTGTCTTAAAGCTAAAACAAGTTGGCTCCCACTTACAAAAATTGTAAGATTGTTAAATAAGTTATGTGGGATCATTGTTACAATGTTAAAACCTAAAGCTGATCCCCCAGCAGCTCACACACAAAGTATATGGTTTTCATCAGTCTGGAAGAAGAATATAATAGGGTGGACAAGCAGATCAGCCCTCTCTTTCGGATCCCTATTGATTTCTCTTTATTTGTAAAACTTGCCAGATCCCCTAGAAACCATCTGGTAGGCAAGGTCATCAGCCCCAGGAAGAAACTAAAAGCTTGTTTGAGTTATGGAGTTCCTAAACAACAAACTTGGCTTACTGAGATCTTATATATATAAGTCATGGTAAACTTTTATTGTTATTTTAGCTCCATGAGAGTAACAAAAGCGATTGTATCAAGACCTAAGCTGTAATTGGTGAAACTTGCCATTTATTTGAGGTAAAAGCCACTTGTACTGCCACTAATTTGAATTAAGATATAGTTGTCTGCATTAAATCAGTATAAATGCTACAAGCTACTCAGGAGGAATGTGATGCTGCCACAGGTGAAAAAGCCAAGAGGACAATTTTCAGCCTCCAATGGAAACCTCCTGGATCAGTTTCTCCATTGTCTTCCTTTGAAAAGGAATGTTTTTCACCTGGCTATTCCTGAGTCTGGCTAGGAGATGGATTTAAAGTGACTCTTATCTGAATTCAAACAGAGCTAAGGATGTTTTATCCTGTCCTATCCAGCATGTCCCTACTTTTTACTTTTATGACAGATTTCTCTAATTAGGGCAAGTGGTCAGTAAAAGAGAGTAAAAGAACAATGCAGGTATGTGAAATTTTGCTGTTCTCAATCTGAATGTTTAGTGATTCCATATCCCAAGCAACTGGGTAAATTAATACACGGGCTTGTCATCTGTATGCTTGCATAATGGTCCAGTGAAAGATTAATTCCCTGAAATAGAACATTTTCTTCTGAATGATATGGGAACAATTAGATAAAGGGAAAAGAAGTTTGTGAAACAATGGTACAAACACAAGTTAATCATTATCCAATATACTAAGGGTGGGATACATCTGAGCTACTAAAGTGTGTGTTAGATCTGAGCTATTCAGCCTAAAATTATACTCCTTTCTACACCCTAAATAGTTTAGTAAAAAGGTACTTGGGCTAGTCAACTGCCTGTTACTAGATATATCTCTCTTTCTCCTTATATCTTGGACCCTGCATATTGAATTTCCCTGTTAGATTGGTGTCTCTCAGATTACAGATCAATTCACCTACAGTTGGCAGTAAGCAGTGGATATGTATCATCCCGTAAATGTGATCAGTCAACTTCCTCCTTGGGATCCACTGAGACAGGGACAGCTCTACTACCCTTTTCAGCCTGAAGAAATTACAGAAGCTGAGACATTTGTCCCTTCTCCCAAATGAACTTGGGTCCCAACTTTTTGAGAGGGGAATGATGGAATCTTAATGAAGCTGCCCCCTAGCCCCAATGTTCAAACCTCCATTTAGCCAAGAAGCCTCCCTCCCCCATCTGGCCCTTTTCTCAGCTCCTCCTTCCACCCAACCTGTTCACACTTAGATGATTCCTTAGCTAAACAAAACAAACAAAAAAGAAGTGAGGAGGGAGTGGGTCAAGCATGTCCATCAAATCACTCATTTGGGAGCCAGAAAAATGACCTTACTCCTGAGAGACAGGTACTTCATTCCCAGTTATTCTGTTGAGTACTGTCACAAGGTGCTAGTGGTAGTTAAGAAAATTCTGAACGAACTCCTACCCTGGTTTGGCCTTCCCATTGGGTTGGGCTCTGATAATGGGCCAGCTTTTGTGCATATGGACCACAGAATACAGGCCATGTGAAATGGACCAACTGGACCCTGAAGGATCTCCTCTCCCAATTAATCCTAGAAACAAGGGAAAACTGAGTCTTGCTTCTTCCTCTCACTCTACTCAGGTGCACCCCCACCCAAATTGGGCTTTCTCCTTTTGAAATTATATGAAATGAAAGTGAACCCTATCCCTGCCTGGCTCCACCACTCTCTTGTGAAATTAGCTGCCCCTGACAAATGGAAGGTGGACCCAGGACCGATTTTCTCAAGTGAAGATTTTCCCATGTTTCCTCATAGTGTTATTGTGCCCTTTCTCCATGTCAAACCCCCGTGCTCCTAAGGTTAAAAACACCTGGATTATTAGAAAGGGGGATGAAGTACTCTGGACATTCCAGGCAGAAGGCTCATGGATGACTCCGCCCTCTGCCTTGGTTTCTCCACTAGTGCATTTCTATTGTCTCTTTCCACTCTGCATCAATGGTCTAAGGGAAGATCTGGGGGACAGGAACCTCTATACTGTGAGGAAAAAACACTTTCCGGCCCAACCTTGGCCCTAACTGTTGGCTTTGCATAAGCCCAGCCGCCCTATTAGGTTGGTTTGTCCCTTCCCAAGGAAGTCTCCCAGGTATCCAGTTTTATTGCTTCTTTGCCTGGCCCCCACTATAGGCCACTAAGACAATGCCTCCATCACCCCCGCAAACAGACACCAATTGTGAGTCAAGGGTTCGACTGTGAGTCAAAGGTTTGACTCTTGACCAAAAGAAGTGGGGATTAGGGGATTGTAGTAAACCCCCCTTTTGTGAACATCCCCCATCTCTCCCAATCATAGGAGAGCTGCCCAACAAAGCCCAGCTAGGCAGCAAACCTGCCAAGTAAACCTGCCAAAACCTTCTACCTGAAGCCCATAGCACACTCCCCTCCCCTTCTGTTCAGTTATTGAAATATATTTGGGAACTTTCCAGTTGGGCAACAAACTAACCACTGGGCAATAATCTTTAGGCAATGAACTAATTGCTCTAAGTTGTGGTCAATAACAACTATGGTGTGATTCTTGTCTACATAAACCCTGAGATGTATATGCTCAGCGCTGCCTGATTTGGGTACATGACCCTTGGCAGTTCCCAGGTTAATTATGCTCCACAATAAATTCCATTTAAAATGATTAATGGTCTCCCTCACTATCATTCTGTTACAACATTTGGAATTGTGCTTCCCTTTGGGTGACCAGAATGATGAAGGGTATGTTTTGGGAATGGTGGGATCAAGAGTCCTCAATTGACAGAAATAATCAAGCTCAAACAAATAAAAGGTAGATAAATATTAGGACCTGTATGGGTGTATACACATTGTTGAAAAAAAAATAAATAAAAAGCAACACAAAATGACAAATATAGAAATGTTTTACATCATTGCACATGTAGAACCCATATCAGATTGCTTACATCTCAGGAAAGGGTGAGAAGAGAGAAGGAGGGATATAATTTGGAATTCAAAACTTTAAAAAAAATGTGAAAAATTGTTTTTATATGTAATTCAGGAGAAACAAAATATTATTTAAAAGAGAGAGAGTAGGGGAGGTGGAGTATGTGGATTTCTGATTTCATCAGGGAAGTGTGTGTGGGAAAACCCCTACCCAAAATTTAATAAAAATCTCAGAGGCTTCTCAAGGTAGGAACAGAAAGCATTTATTCAGTTCTCATGAGAAAGGTCTCCTACATCCTAGAGGAAGGATGTAAGTTACAGAAAACAAGACCTGGTTATATACCCTAATGCAAATAACCCCTCACACTGACCTTACCTTCATTGGGTGAGAGCTCAGCCTCATAATCTAGCATGGGAATCTACCCCAGATACAAAGAACAAGGAAACAATCTTCAACCAATGAAAACCGATGAAAGCATTTAATACCTTATTTGTCAGTGGGTGATAGTAGGGGAGGGGTAAGTTTCAGTTTCCCAGAGATCAGGTGCTCTGCAGGAAAGCAAAACTTAGGCCTATCTGCAGCAGAAGACCAGCTCAAGTTTAGAGCACTGTCTGCCTTCTGTAAGAATGCTTTCACTTACTTCACTCAGAAGGAAATTTCCAAACTTGAAACTCTCTACTTAGCAGAGCAGAGTCACTGTCATTCATAATCTTTGGGAGTTGCATGGGGGCACAATGAGAAGTTGAGTGCCTATAATCACATTAACAGTATGTGTCCAGCATCAGGGTTTGAACCTGGTTTTTCCTGACTCCAGTGCTAACTTCCTACCATATATTTTCTTCTTCCCCTATCAGGAATAATATATGATAATTATCAACATTGAAAGATGGAAAGGAGGGGGAAAAAGGTAGGAAGAAACTCTTAGCAATTAGCATGTTATGCATTATTCCCAGCTCTTCACTCTCCTGACCTTAAGAGAACAGTTAAAGATACTGTTTTAGAGATAGTCACAGTAGAAATGAGAATACAGAGAAAGGTTTATTCTCTGGACTTAAATCAGAAGAAAATTAAGTGGAGCAGAGTATTTCATACTTGCACCAGAGGTTCAAGTGTTTATCTGTTCCACCTTGGAGTCCCAGATTTAAACTTAAAGTGCCCAGGACAAAAATTACACTGAAAGGAACCATGGGAATTCAGAAGGTTCCTGGCCTGCACCCAGCATTCTGCAATGAATGGAACTTACCTTGAATCTTTTAATTTGAAATGAAAGCACTTCCAGGATTAAATTCCACTATTTTTTCATTGGTTTCACTAGATATCAGGATGCTTAAAACCTTTATTCCTCCTGTTTTTTCTGCTAAAGGCTTTAAGATCTGTCAAAAGGGAGTTTTGATTATCATGGGCTTTCTCACTTGGCCAGTGATGCTCAGCAGTTTTGTTACCTAATGACCCAATCTTTTCTTGTTTCCCATCTCCAGTCTCCAAGAAAAAAATTTGCCTTTTTGATCTGAGCAGCTGCTGGAAGAGAAAGATTATAATCACTCACAGTGTCCCCTTTCTACTTGCACAAGCCTTTTTGATGGTCATTTGCCCCCCATAAGAACTGTCTCTATACTTGGCTGCTTCTTTCTTTTACGAAGGGAACTGTCCAGTTTTCTCCCCTCATTCCTGATCAATAGTGTGTATATATTGTAGATTAAAGAACAATTGCTTTTATTCATTTCTATAGAATCCACCTCAAATAGAAGCAGATACCTTCATTCACTAACACACCTGCATCCTTCTTGTCAAGGAATTTATTGTTTTGATTATTATTAGGCTTTAAAAAGTGATAAAGAGGGGGCAGCTAGGTGGTGCAGTGAGTAAAGCGCTGGCCCCAGAGTCAGGAGGACCTGGGTTTGGATCCGGCCTCAGACACTTAAGACACACACACACACACACACACACACACACACACACACACACACACACCTAGCCATGTAACCTTGGGCAAGTTACTTAACCCCAATTGTCCTCCAAAAGGCAAAAAAAAGGGATAAAGAAAACACTGATAATGCAAATTCAACTCAAAAAAGCATCCTGTGTCTTTCAGATATCTAGAAGTTGAACATTTAGCATAATATCCTTGGGACTGCCTTCTGTTCATTGGGTAATGTGTAGGGCAGGGAAAGAAACTGTGTCAGGAAAGTTAGGGCCAATCATGTAGGCCAATCAGGTTTTGAGGTCAGCTCTGTCTTCTTTTAGGTAAAGGCTCTCCATTTTGTGGGTAGGAAGAAGGAAGTTTCATCAAGGAAATTCTGGGCCTATTATACTCCCCCATCTATTCTACTAAAGACTGAAAACACAAAACTTAGTTATCTCTACATGCTACTTAGGCTGAATAAACAGAGCCCTGTTGCTCACAATAGTCTTTAGCAATATTTGTTGTTTAATCATTTCTGTTGTGTCTGACTCTTTGTGACCTCATTTGGAGTTTTCTAGGCAAAGATATTAGAGTGGTTTGCCATTTCTTCTCCAGTTCATTTTATAGATGAGGCAACTGAGGCAAGCAGAGTAAAGTGACTTGTCCATGGTCTTTAGTGCTTTACAATTTCATAAATGTCTTACCTAATACTAGAGATCTTTTAGACCACCTTCATTATAGGGACAGACTGCATCCCATTGGTTCATACAAATGCTGTAGGATACTTTTTATTGGCTGTGTATTCTAAACAAGCCTGGAAAAGCTATATAAGTCAAAATCTGTACTTTAATAAGCTAAGGCTGCCATCAGTAAGCAAACTTTGTGAGAGTGATAAATTTCTTTTCCTTTCAATTTGGCTAATCATTTTATTTGACCTCTTGTCTTGTGTACTTTCTGGTGAACAAAATTCTCCCTGGGCTTTCTAGGAACCAAGACTGAGAAACTCCTCCAAAGAAGCCAACAGCATCTAATATCAGGGGCAGTTTCACAAAAAAAAAGACTTTAGTTGAAACTTCAAATTCTCAGTCCCCACTCTTCTTTATCCTTATTCAGGTCGCAAAGGGAGAGGGAATAAGCAATGAATGTTTTGTTTCTCAAGCTATTCTGGGATTTCAGGTTGTATTGGGAAGTGAACAGATATTATATTCATTTAGGAATATGTGGTCAAACTATTTGCATTGCCTTATTATTTATTTATTTATGATCTAATTAAATGTATTACATGACAGTCCAATCCTGTCAGCAGAATAAGTTAACTATATATCTAGTATAGAATTAAATTAGAAGTTTCCAACAAAGTGGAAGCAGGAATGAATAAACGAATGAATGAAAAACATTCATTAAGTGCTTAATATGTTTCAAGTACTATGTTAATAAGACTAGGATAGGTAAATTACCATCAAGATTCTCAAAGGAATGGTCTCTGGAAAGGGGAGCAAAGAAGGATTTATTGGGAAATGAATGTGTTATAAAAACAAAACACAAGGGGAAGTTGGCGGGAAGAATAGGAGAGCAAAGCTTGAAGTTTACTCTCATCAGAATTGCCTCAAAGAGAGAATAACACACTCAGATGGATACAAAAATCTGTCTTACACCATAGCAAAGTAAAAAGGCATGGGGATAAGAGAAGGGGTGGGAGGGAGACTAATAGAAGGGAGGGTGCATTGGGGGAGGCAGTGATCAAAAGTAAAACACTTGTGAGGAGGGACAGGGTGAGAGTAAGAGAGAGAGAAAAGGATAAACAAGAGAAAAATAGGATGGAAGGAAGTACACACAGTTAGTTATAATAACTATAAATTAATGGGATGAAGTCACCCATAAAATGGAAGTGGAAAGCAGAACGGATTAAAAACACATTTGAAGTAGAGATAAACAGAGTAAAGGTAAGGGGCTGCAACAGAATATATTACACTTCTGATGAAAAGAAAAAAGAAACATGGGTACCAATCATGATCTCAGACAAAGCAAAAGCAAAAATAGATCTAATTAAAAGAGACAAGAAAAGAAACTACCCATGGCTAAAAGGTACCAGAAACAGTGAAGTTATATCAATACTATATATATACATATATATATATATATATACACATATATATATGCATATATATATACATATATATATACATATATATATATACACCCAATGCTATAGCATCTAAATTTTTGAAGAAGTTGAATGAGTTATAGGACGAAATAGACAACAAAACTACACCAGTACTACATCAATTAAAACTACAATAAAATTAAACCATATCATTTAAGTTCCTAAGAAAAAATCCCCAGGACCGCATGGATTCACAAGCAAATTGTACCAATCATTTAAAGAATTATTAATTACATTCCTACATAAAGTATTTGGGAAAAGAAGTCAGTTTTCCCAAATTCCTTTTATGATGCAAATATGATGCTGATACCCTAAACTATGAAGAGTGAAAACAGAGAAAGAAAATTGTAGACTAATTTCCATAATGAATTTCAATGCAAAAATTTTAAACAAAATGCTAGCGAGGAGATTATAGCACTATATAACAGGGATCATATACTATGACCAGATTGGATTTATGTCAGGATTGCAGGGCTGGTTCGATATTAGGAAAACTATTGATATAACTGATGATATCAATAACTAAACCAACAGAAATCATGATTAACTCAGTAGATGCAGAAAAAGCCTTTGACAAAATACAACACCCATATCTTTTAAAAACAATAGAGAGCAAAGGAATAAATGGAGGTTACCTTAAAATGTTAAGTAATATTTATCTAAAACCATTAGCAAGCATTATCTGTAATAGGGATAAGCTAGAAGCCTTCCCAGTACCAACAGGGGTGAAGCAAGGATGTCCATTATCACTACTATTATTCTACATTGTATTGGAAATGCTTGCTATAGCAATAAGAGAAGAAAAATAAATTGAAAGAATTAGAATAGGAAAAAAAAGGAAACAAAATTATCACTTGTTGCAGATGATAGGATGGTATACTTAAGAGAATCTTAGAGAATGAGCTTTTAAAAAGAAACTATTTGAAATATTTAACAACTTTAATAAAGGTGCAGGATACAAAATAAACCCATATACGTTATCAGCTTTTCTATATATTACCAACAAAGTCCAGCAGTAAGAGATAAAAAGAGAAAATACATTTAAAATAACTGTAGATAATACAAAAACCTTCAAAGTCCACCTGCCAAGAGAAACCTTCCCAGTGAAGAGATAAATTAATGACTTACTTGAATGGCCTTTTGGTAGAATTCAGGGCCAGGGGTGTAATTTAGGCATTCAGGCATTTCCTCTGGAAATACAGCAAACTTTTAGCATCAAAAAAAGACAAAATTTTTAGATTAAAAAAATATTCCACCTGATTTGAATGTGAGTTCATGAGGGTTCTGGCTCTATAAGGTTATTTGTTTAGGTCAAAAATATAAAATATCCAAAATCAAGAAATGAACCAGTTTAAATTCTCACAGTGACAGTGTGTTTTGTGTTTTATCATTCTTGCAGATAAATAACATCTACACCTGTGCAATTTTTTGCTTAGTAAGTGGTTGTCTGGACATGATGATATCTCCCTGTGGCTACTCTCGGACATGCTGAAACATTCAAAAAGAAGGAAGACCTATCACAACTGCAGAGAGAAGCTGAGCCAGATGTAGACACCACCATGCTAATAACTTGCAGCTGCTGTAATCCATGAATCCTGATACTCTCAGCTTCAATATAATTATCTCTATCATTATGTTCCTATGCCACAGAAAGTCTTCTTCCCTTGTCATTACTGAATTCACATGGCACACTTAGGTCATTTGGAATATGTGTTTTTCCTGAAAGGTAGATATTTCTCCCATCCGTTAAAAAATAAATAAATTTATTTTCTCCTCTATGCTTTCCAATATTGTTCACATCAACTAGCAGTTGCCTTCAAAGCATCTTGTTTTTTGCTGCTATCTTCACAATTAATCATTTCCTTAAACACAAATTTATCAGATTGATTCAAAGTCCCCCAGACAAAAGTTTCTTTCCAAGATTCTGGAAGGTGGTGAACCATGAAATAGCCCATCATAAAACAATCTTGCCTTTTAAGGCTAAAGACTTCACAACAGCCACCATTAGCTGAGATAACTATACCAGATGTTCTCAAAAGATGTTAGCACATGGCAGGATTTGCACATTTGTAACAGGTTTGAAAGGAAATAACTGACAGGCCATCATCATTACCTTGTGTCAGAGCATTCAAATATTTGGCCCTGGCTGGGCCAGTGCTAAATTAAAATCTTACATGCTTTGGGGGCCCCTAAACACTGCAAGTGCCCCACTTTTGAACATTAATTAAATGGTGGTGGGACAGAAACAGAGATGGCCAGCTGTCTCTACCTTTTCTGCCAAGTGTTGGGGGGAGAGAGAGTGAAATGTCATGTCAGATTTCCTTGACATCTTCAAATGATACCAGGTCCTTTTAGCTATAGGTCAAGAGACTTATGGTACCTCCGATTTGGGAAAGGAAGCACATAGATCAAGGAAAATTCAGAGGAGAGTCGAATGTAACACATGATCTCTAAATATCTAAGTGCACAAAGTACCAAGATGGTAACACAAAAGACATGAGCCCAACAGGTCAATCCACCCTGCTCTTCTCATCACAAAACATCTTCAACTCTCACTTTTTTTAATAGATTATATATCATAGCTTAGAGATGGAAGGGACCTAAGATACCCAATTCTCTCATTTTGTAGAATAAGAAAATTAAGACACATAAAACCAAGGTGACTTGGCCAAAATCACACAGGAAGTATCAAGCAGAGCCAGTCCACTCAGTGGAACTTTTATTTCTTACCCTCCAAAGACATTTCTCTCCCTAGTATTCAGCTCAAATATATACATTCTCAATCAACCAATTAACATTTATTAAGAGCCTACCATGTGCTGGGCACCATGATCAGTGCTAGGAATACACACACACACACACACACACACACACACACACACACACACACACACACACACACACACACACACACACACACACACACACACACACACAAGCCTGCCCCTGAGGAGCTTACAATCTGAGGGGGAAGAAATTCTTAGTTTCATTTTTAATCTTACTGCATTGTGCTTAGATTTTTAATATTCTTTTCTTTGAGAGAGAAACCAAAAATTCTTTGTAATCTATTCCCATGTCTTTCCTAATGTATCCTGGAGCAAACTTAAAGATTTTTTGTTTGTTTCAATAAGCTATCTGTTTCAACTGTTTTATTTTTAATCCCTATCTTTCTAGCTATAGTTTAAAATAAAACCCAGGTCTGATAAGAACTGTGCTGTGTGTAGTTCATAAAGATGGTTATTTATCCTATTTGTATTTTTTGTTTGGGTTTGTTCACTTACTGGTTTCTTCAAATGAAGTCTTTCCTTTCCAGGAGAATCCTTGCCCCAATTCTTTGGCAGGCCACGTATGTTGTGCAGGCTTGGACTAGATTCTTGGGAACACAAAAATAAAGCCACTCTCAAGTTAGCTATTGCCCTCAAGCTTAACTTTTTTTTCCAGTTTTATTTCCTGGTCACTAAGACTGCCACTTGTCAGACTTTTACCTAGAAAGTGTATGTGGCTTCCTATTTTACTCCTAGTCAGGCTATGTTCTCAATATCACTTCAGAGGATCACTGCCCTAGAAACCCCACAGAACTATGGAGGTTTGCCTCCCTGTATTAACTCACCATGCTTTGCATCTACTGTTTAAGTGAATATAAACACACTGAGATGCTAATTCTGGGGACCAATGTCATTTTTTTCCCCTACCTAACTATATTCCTGACATTTCTATGTGCTTGCCAAGATCTTTGGCTTTGAGCTTTCCTTATATTTTGAATTGCAATTGTATCAATCAAATTATATAATTAATTTAAAAAATTAAAAGTTTAAAAATGGAAAAAGAACAGGGATTTGGTCATGCATGACATGGAGGAAATATTACAAATGTTTGGCAAGCTTTTGTCTAATTTAACTAGTAATTTGTTGAAATGTGTTTTTCAAATATAAGTTGAGAAAGAAAAGGTCATGATCCCTTTTAAAGCAATTTGTGCCAAAATTCAGTATCAGGAGGTAGGTTTTAAAACTGCAAATGTTAGTAGAAAAAAACCTAATTATATGTTCATTTAAAGCTACCTGATGGGAATGGGAACTAAAGCAAATTAGTAAAGCTAGGTGCCTGGGAAATTCCTGATTTGAAAAAGGCATTCAATCAGGAAGTTATAGAGAAAACATATTGTATCTCATTGCCAGCTTTCGCCATTTTCTTCTTTGCTTTCTAATTTTTTGACTGTAGAAGAGAAATGATGCAGGCATTGTCAATTTAGAAAAATGTAGCTCATTGTCCTGCCTATCAGGCAGACATATTCCTCTCTGGACATTCGGATTGTCCTAGTACATAGCCAAGCAGAAGCAAGAAGAAAGCTAACAGTTCCATTGGCATTGTCATCATGGGTAAGGGACTGAAAAGAGAGGGAAGAGATACTAAGGCCCAAGTACAGAAATGCTGCAGGGCAGGTGGGAAGGAAGGGGAAGGAAAAAGGGCTACTGGCTTTTGTCCTCTAACCAGTCTCACAAGGCTGACAAAACAGTGAGGAAGAGAGATGCCACAGGCAAAGCTCTTTGTAGTCTCACAGGTAAAATGACTTCTCACCAAGTTACTAATTATAGTCTAGGCCATAAAGGAATCAACCTAGGAAGGATTCCAGACCATAAACACTGGCAAGTCTATTGGGAGCCCTTGGGAACTGGCAGGAGTTTGCCAAAATCCCTTCAGGCAGAGAGTAGAGAAGAAATGACTGCAAATTCAAGGCATTTTCTGTGGTTGTCACTATTCTCACCTTAGGCTATTAACCCAGAGAAGATACTATTCTCTCCTGAAGATATTTTAAAATTATCTTACTAAATATAATCACATGATATTCATCACTCGGGAAAATAACCCCCACACATATATCAAAAATATTTTTGTCAAACCAACAAGTATTTTTTAAGTATATACTATGAGACAAGCATTGTGCTAAGTTGCAGGGGATACAAAAATGGACAAAAATAGGCCCTACATTCAAAGGAGTTCACATCTTAATGGGAGAAACAAACTATATACCATACATATGTAGGATAAATTGGAGACCTTCCCCTCATGGGGAAGGGACTAGCATTGAAGAGGACTAGGAAAGTCCTCTTGCCGTAGGTAGGAGCTGGCCAGAGACTTTGACAGGAAAATTAATTTTAATATTATTAATATCAAATATAATATTAACTTCTCTGTCAAAAGGCCATCCTAATGGTAGCTTAAAGACAAACCCTAAATAGCCCTAGGAACGTCATTGCATTGCTGCTCTTATAGCAACTTGCTCTCAGCTAGCTTGGCCTGGATTCCACCCTGGGAATCTGAGTTCTGTTTACCCTGTAAAGAAAAATTAATTTGGACCAATCCCAGTTATGGAATTTTGATTCAAATGCTGGTGCCCCCCCCTCTTTGAGGTTTAGAGCAAGTTGTATCATGAAGGAGAAAACAACCAGAATGAAGTAGGTTTTCTTACTCAGATTGCCAGAGGTGGCTGAACCTGGTGACCTTATGGCCTCTGCCCTTATGAAAAGGCCTTGCTCCTCATATGACTCATTCCCCCACCACTTTTCCTCCTGAGTGTGTAAAAACCTTTCTATAAGTTTTCTCTGTGGACACTCCTGTATTCAGATACATGGTGGCACCCCAGGCTTGTGACTCTATTTCAATTAAAGATTCTTTTTCTTCTATATGTGACTTTATTTCAGGAGTGGACAACTTGAAGCCACTGGTAGCCCTAGTAGAATTGCAGATAATTAAGTTCCTATATTATAAAAATGCACGAGATTTAAACCCTAATTATATAAAGCATAGAAAGTATGAATCTGGCAAAATTTTATTATGACTTTTGGTGCACTGGAACAGGCACAGGATTTGGCATAGGCAGACCTGAGTTCAAATCCTAGCTCTAAAATTATTACCTGGGTGATCCTAACCAAGTTTCAGTATCTCTCTTGGCCTCTCAGTTGTTGTTACTTTTTTTTCCCCAACTATAAAATTAGGGGGTTCAATTAGAATATCTATGAAGTCTCTTCCAGACCATAATCTATAATAACTATGGAAATAATTTTTTCTTGGAAAAAGAAAGATGTGAACATACTTTTCATCCTTATTTCAGTAACAGGCCATAGAGAATGCTTAACTTTAATATGTATATATATATATATATATATATATATATATATATATATATATATATAGCTGAAAGAGATTTTAGAGATTATGTAAGACATGGAAAGCTAGATGGTGCAGTAGATAGGATGCCCGGAGTCAGGAAGACTCATCTTCATGAGTTCAAATCTAGCCTCAGACACTTAGTATCTGTGTGACACTGGGTAAGCCCTGTTTGCCTCAGTTTCCTCATCTGTAAAATGAACCAGGGAAGGAAATGGCAAATCATTGCAGAATCTTTGCCAAGAAAACCCCAAATGGGGTCAAGAACAGTTGGAAATGACTACAACAACCAAACAACAAAATCTAAGACCATTGAATCACAAACACTGAGCTTGAAGTTTTCTATTAGGTGGTCAGTTGGTATGGTCTCTAATAAATTACTTTAGTCTAATTCCAGAGGCATGTGTACATTTATGTACAATGCTAATCTAAAAATGTAGTAAAAAAAGATGTAATCGCTTTTGGTCTTCATCATATTTCTATTTTGCTCTGCCATTGTTATGTTTTTAAGGTACCCAATGAGATGTAATGCACTGAGATGAAAAATAAGAAACAAAGTAGCGTTTATTGCCTTTGCCTTCATTGAGTATCATGTCATCTTTTCATTTGATCATAATCTCTTTTTTTCTGACTTTTGGGCACTCTATTTTACATACTTTCTTGCTATTAAGAGAAAAAATGTATCAATTTTCCATATAGAATAGGTAACTCATGCAGAAAGATGTAATAATGTGAGAGGCACTCCTTCAAGTTATTTTGCCTAATATTGTTTGACACTAGAATGTATGTTAAATTTGTCATGCTATAGCTAACACTACAAGGGAATAATCAAGGATATACCATATATTACCATACATATACATATGTGTACACACATATATCTGGGTATATGTTAACCTATGTGTGTATACATGTGTGTGACTGAATGAATATGTGCATACTTATACATACATATAGGCATAGACAGACAGACAGATAGATAGATAGATAGATAGATAGATAGATAGATAGATAGATAGA
>NW_027185597.1:1498744-1500396 GCF_028583685.1 Petaurus breviceps papuanus | reverse complement strand
AGATAGATAGATAGATAGATAGATAGATAGATAGATAGATAGATAGATAGATAGATAGATAGATATCTCCCACAAATGTAGTATCAGGGGAGTGAGACAAAGTCATAAAGAGTTCATTCCTCCTGATGTAACCCAGTTCTGCAGTGATTTTTCTGGTTGATAATAATTTCCCCAAATTTTCAGGATACTGAAAAAAATCTTTTGAGCCTACAATGTAATAATTTAATTCTATTTCCAGTTCTATGATCATGATTTCCCATTTATTTACTAAGCTTAAAATGCCACGGTTGTTGAATCAGAATAGAGCACAATTCATTCTAACAAGGTTAGACAAGGTTCATTTTCTTCGTCACTATCACCATTATCTTCATCGTCAGCATCATCATGGTCATCAACAGCAGCAGCAGCAGCAGCACCACCACCAGCAACACAAACATCTTCTTCCTCCTTCCTCCTCCTCTAAGCCTTTATCAAGAACCTATAGGAATGTGGCACAATACAAAGCTCATTAAAGAGAAATCATCCCTGGCTTCTAAGAACTTAAAATTTAAGAATGATAACTCCTTGCATGAACTAGAGTCATTCAGACAGCATATTTTTTATGGCGCAGAAATCCAGATCTGGGCAGAGACTATATCCTATACACATTCTTCTAAAGTTACAATAATTCTTCATCTTTCCTGTGTCCTAGACCCCTTTGATAGTATAAAACCTGTGGGTCTTTCCTCAGAATAATACCTTTAAATGCAAAAAATAAAATACATAGGATTACAAAGGAAATGAATTTTATTGAAATACAGTTGCCCAAATCTAGTTTTTTTTTTAAAGTTCACAGACTCAGGAGTCTTTTTTTTTCCTTTTTAGATTTATTCACTTTTAGTTTACAGCATTCAGTTCCACAAGTTGTTGAGTTCCAAATTTTCTCCTTCTTCCTGTCAAGGAGTCTTTTTCTAAAGCATGTTTTCGCATGGCTATCTCAATCATATATCTGACCCACCTGAAAAACAAACCACCTTTTAAATTTCTAATTCCCGGTCAGTGTCTGGGAATCAAAATGCCAATACCTATGTCCAGCTTAATTTTGCCCCCTTAATTACTTAGTCACTTCATCTCAGTGCTGCCTCCTAACATGATGTCTAGTGGAATGCCCCGTGCCAGGACAAAGGGACCCAGATGAGAAAGCTCTGGAAAGGCCTCGAGTGTACCCAGGTTGAGAGGGTTAGTTGGTTTCTGCAGAAAAGGAGACTTTGCTGGATCAAGAAAAGGCTATCTGGCTTTATATAAGCAAAAGGAATTAAAGGATTGTTTACTACAGGACCATCTGAATGACCTGAAAGTTGTTGCCTGGGGGCTAATCGTCAAGTACTGGATCCTGCTTTTAATTAAGTTTCAGCCTAATAGTTTTCTTCACTAACAAATTCTCCTGGGGCTTTTTGACCCAGAGGTTCTTGGCCTCAGCAACATTGCTGAGATTGTGTCTCATTTTCCCCCTCATTAGATAACTGAATTTAATCCCTTAATGGTATATTGTATGAGGGAAAATACACTATACCAATCAGCTACATAGATGATATCTAGGGTATTTTATCCATTAGTAAAATGTTTTATATATATATATATATATATATATATATATATATATATATATATAT
>NW_027185597.1:1479653-1498734 GCF_028583685.1 Petaurus breviceps papuanus | reverse complement strand
TATATATATATATATATATATATATATATATATATATATATATATATATGTGTGTGTAGTTATGTGTATGTGTATGTGTACATGTATGTACACACACACACAGTTTGGTCCTGGGTAGTTTTTATTTATTTCCCAGAAGATTGCTTTTTACAATTTTCTTTAGTATAGGAAATTGCAAAATTTACATTAAAAGCTTTTGTCTTTACTAGTTGACTTCTAGCTCTAAACTTTGAGTTCTATGGCTAGAAGATACCTCAAGCGTTATCTAGTCCAACCCTCTCATTTTATAGGTGAAGAAACCCAGCCCCAGAGAAGTTTAAGTGATTCACCTGGAATCCCACAGGTAATAACTAATTAGCTAAAGTGGAGTTTTGGTCCTCTATTTGCAGAGTCAGTGTTCTTTCCATTGTACCCAGATACTTCATTCTCCAACCAAAAGCACTCATATACATGCATTACCTCACCATTATCTGATGTCATATGCTGAGTGGAAAATTAAGAAGAGAATTTTCCCATGTTGTTTCCCCAATACACATACTTTTTCTTTTACTTTGAAGAGAAATCATAGCTGGTAGTAAGGTTTTCATGGGGACTTTCAGAGATGTGAATCAATTTCATAGTTGAAGGCAAAATGATCCAGTTTTCTTTGTTATTTTTTTCCCTTTTTTAAAAAAAATCCATTTAAATTTAATCTTGATTATTTTTTCTTTTAGGGAACAATTTTTACATAAAATCAAATGTGTTTTGTGCACTGAAAGGCAGACAAAGGGTTAAACTAAAGGAGCAATCAATCAGCCAGCCAGCATGGAATAAAAGACAAAAACAGAGCAGCTCCTGCTCACAAGGAACTTGTAGTCTATCATGGAAAAAAAAGTGTAACTATATAGATATATCTATGCATGTTTGTATGTGGGTGTATATAAGTTATCATATGGATATCTATCATTATACATGTTCTATCAGGGAATATATGTAACTATATGGACATTTACATATTTATACAATTATATACATATGCTGATATATATGTATGTGTCTCTATATATGTATATTGATTTCAGTTGTGTGTATATATATGTATATATGTGTGTGGGGGGGTATTATGTAAGCATGTATATAAAACACTCTAGCTAGCTACCTATCTAGTTCATTCTGTCTTCAACTAAGAAACAGACTGATGTTTCTGAAAGTCCCTGTGGAAACTTTAACAACAGCTCTTGTTTCTTTTCAAAGTAAAAGAAAAAGTACATGTGTGGGAAAATTATCTTCTTAATTTTCCACTCAGTATGGAAAGTCATGATTAGATAATGCAGGTATATGAATGGTTTTGGTTAGAGAATGAGGTATCTTAGTACAATGGAAAGAACACTGTGTCTGGAGACAGAAGACCAAAACTCCACCGTTGTTACTTCAGGCGAGTCACTTAAACTCCTGGGACTCAGTTTCTTCATCTATATAACTATATAACATACTATCTCTCTCTGTTTTTCCATATATATTTATATTTATATATACTATATTATATGTGATATATTAATATATGTAATATATAATAGATATCTATAAACAGTTATATTTATGTATTATCTACCATGATAGAATATATAAATATTTATTATATCTCATCTATTATACAGATATAGATATAGATATTATTCAACAATATTATTATATTATTATTTCTGGCTCTTCATGACCCCATTTTGGAGTTTTCTTAGCAAAGGTACTAGAATGGTTTACCATTTCCTTCTTCAACTTATTTTATGGATGAGGTAACTGAGGCAAACAGAGTTAAGTGACTTGTCCAGAGTCACACAGGTAGTAAGTATCTGAGGCCAAATTTGAACTCAGGAAAATGAGTGTTCCTAACTTCAGGCTTGGCACTCTATCCACTGTGCCACCTACATGTGATGTTATGTAATGTATTGTAACATAACATATTTTAATACAATATAACATAACATAATATAATATATAATACACCCCCATACACACATATACAACTAAACATCAGTATACATATATATGTACATACATATATATCAGCATATGTAAATAATTATGTACAAATATGTAAATGTCTATACAGTTGCATATCATCTCCCCTGACAGAACATATATAATGGTAGACATTCATATGATAACATATACACACATACAAACATGCATATATATAATATACCGTCACAGGTATATGTATGTGTGTGTGTACAATCATAAACATCTGTGTGTGCATTTACAAAGATTTTTTTTTCTAGTGAGGAAGGAGGGGAGGAACCAAACTTGTGAGTTCTTCAGTGTAGAGACCTCCCAGTGTGTAAATTTCCTCTATCAATGAAAACCAGCACCAATGACTCTTAGTTGCTACATGGAGCCTTTGATAGGTTTAGAAACTTAGAATCCAGCAGGTGTCAGAGTTAAATTAAACTTAACCTACTTGGCTCCATGTTCCCTAGCTACTATGCACACTGCTTTTCAAGGGCAGGTATATTAAATAAAAAATAAACAAAGTAATTGGGGTAGGGTGGAGGGAGGCATCAAAAGTCATGTGATAAGAGAGATTCTGGAGCTTTGTTTAAGATCTTTGAGTTTTAACAAAGATCAGCAGTTGCTTGGCTAAGCTACAAATCATTCCTCTAACTTTGCTGGCTATCTGTCATCTCCAATCTCTTCTACCCTATGTCTATTCTGAGTTTAGCTGGAAGTAAAACATGATAACCTCCTTAAGAAGTTTTATTTATTTGGGGTTGGGGAAAACTCGTAGCAATGAGACAGGTAAAGGAGGACTGCAGCAATTTCTTAAGTCTTTTTAAAAAAAATAAAATGTACTATTAGTGATTATAGTAGAACACTGGATTTTAAATCAGAGGCCCTAGAGTTAACACTGGCTCTGCCACTTCCACTTAGGTTTGACTTTTCAAACCTCTATTGGCCTCAGTAGCCTTATCTATAAAGAAGTGGTTAGAACAACTGACCCCAGCAGTTTCTTTCAACTTTAGATCTGTGATCCTGTGGTGCCTCATATCTCTAACCCTTCAGTCACTGCCCTTTGAGAAGAGGAACTCAGAGGCAAGGTCAGCTGTCCTCATGATTCTGATAAACTACAGCAGAGGGGAGCTGCCTCTGAAGGTTTCATTCTTGTTTGTTCTATGCCATTATATTCCCTCTAGGGTGTACTAACAACTAAAAATAAAACATGAGTCTAATCCTCTGCACAACCTCATATGCCAGGATGTCAGTCCTACAAGGAAAAGAGAACTGAAGTAAGTACCATCACACCATGGATTCTCATTCTTCACACTCTACCATGCCATCTCTGTCTCACCTCATGCTAATATGTATCCTGGTCCTCACCACACCACTGTCTTTCCTTCCATGTTCTTTATTCTGTCTTCATCCTGATGTCCCAAATGATCTCCAGGGAATTGCAATCAATTCCTCTCCTCTGAGCTGCCTTAGCAAATAGGTAGAGGATACTTTCTGTGCAAGGAAAAACTCTTGCATATTGTAATTTCATGTCTGTTTACTTTAAAATTCAGTAGAATGTAAACTTCTTGAGGGCAGGTATTATTTTAGACTTTGTATACTCAGAATCTAGTACAGTATTTAGTACATAGTAGACACTTGTTTTTAAATTGAAGTCAGTCTCTCCCTCCCAGTGCCATATCATCCCAATTTCCTTCAATGCTCAATTCTATTCAAGGTTCAAATAGCATTAAGTGCCTACCTAAGTGAAAGTCATGTTATGTTGCTAGGCATTTAGGATACAAAGATGATTATGAGACTGTCTGCCCTGAAGTCCTTGTCTTAATTGACAGAAACCTTAAAAGGAAAGAAAATCTTAAATCCTACTTCTCATTTATACTACATTTTACCACACAATTACTCCATCATATATTAATAACAAGTATTATCTTGATTTTACAGTTAGGAAACTGAGACTCAACATTGTTAAGAAACTTGCCCCATTCACAAGGACAGAAAATAATGAAGCAAAGACTTAAACTGATGTCTCCTAGTTCTAAGTCCAGCCTTTTCTTCACTTAGTACCTTCCATATGTATGTATGTAGAACTATGTAAAATTATCACCCTTAAACCATAATGTGACTTATACACCCAAATATAGCCACCTTTAAAAACACATTAAAAAACAATCTGAGAGGCAGCCAGGTATTCGATTATAAGCCCCTTGAGGGCAGGGATTGCCTTCTGCCTCTTTTGGTATCCCTAGTGCCAGCATAGTACCTGGCCTATAGCATGTGCTTAATAAATATTTATTGAATTGAATTGAATAAAAGATGTAAAAACCAGACCATTGACCATTGGGTTGAATTTAATAAGATGAAATTTGATAGGGCTAAATGTAAAAAGTCTTACATTTGAATTGAAAAAGTCAACATTGTTAAAAGAGAATGGGAAGGAGATTATTAGACTCCATTTTCTGGAAAAGATAAGGGCATTTTAGTGGATCCCAAGTTCAAAGTGGGTCAGCAGTGAGATATAACAGCAAAAGAAGCTAATGCCATCTTGGGCTGTGTTAGGACAAACACAACTCTCAGAAAGAAGGGCATGATGGCAGTCCTCTGTAAGTGGCCTTTGTCAGATCTTATTTAGATTATCATGTTTAATACTGGGCCCCAAAGCTGAAGAAGAATTCCAAAAAGCTAGAGAGCATCCATAGAAGGGCAAGGAGAATGATACAAAAAGCTTGAGTCCGTATGTCTTTTGTGGATCATCTAAAGGTAGTGGGACTAGCTAGTCAGGAGAAGAAAAGACTCATAGATAATAGCTGCATTCAAGTGTTTGAAGGTTTGTTATGTGAAAGAGGGACTAGATTTGTTCCGTTTGGTCCTAAATAGCAAAACTAGGGATAAGTTGAAAATTTCAAAAAGAAAAATATAGGCATGATATAAGGAACCTTTTTAAAGAGATTTTTTGTTATATAAAATCATTTTTTTCTTTTCATAAACAAAAAAAATATTTTATTTTCAGTGATTTCATCAATTTCCTTAGTTTAAATTGTCCTTTCCCTCAACTGTTGAGATGTTCAGTTATTCTTTTTTCTTCCAGTTTTAAAATTATTTTAAAAAGTCATATATGTTTAATCATCCATGTACCAACTTTAAAATAGAACTACTCTTTATGTCAAGCAAAATTGAGGAGCAGTTAAGATCTATTTTGATAGAGTATCCTCACTGGGAGTTCCCTAAACTTATGAAATCACAGATCATGACTGTGGAAAATAAGATCTTTCATTTGCTTAAATTTTATTGTGGCCTATGGTGTTTGGGGACACATTCAAAGATCTAGGCTTCTTATTTTTGTGATTGTCACTCAGTCATCCGGTTTTTCTTTGTAGCTAGAGCTTGTATAAATTGAAATTTAAGGTATAGGCAATAGTAATATTTATAGATTAAACTCTTCTCAGTTGTTCCCTTAGCAACAACTCTAACTTAATGTGAGGAAATTACTGAGTGAAGAATATGCTTAAAAATTGCTCTATTATGTTAAAAATATGTTTAGAAAGTTGGTGAGGAGAAGGATCTAGTTCCTTTTAAGAATTCTTCACAAGTAGGAACCAGTTTGCAGGCTGGAAAACTGTGGTAGCCAAATGGGTTGATTTAAAGTTATCTCTTCTGCTTCCCGACTTTCCCCATTATGATTTTGATATATTTCAGATTGGCAAAAGAAGTTAAATGGGAATTGTTTAGGAGTTTTGCAGATGCTACAGATAATACACAAAGACCAGAAGAAGACAAAGAACCTATGACCAAATACTTAACCAAAATTTTACAATAAGGCAAAACACCCATAAAAGAAAAAAAGAAAAATTCAGACAACTTCTCTGGTATGAAGGGAGAGGTCAAAATATTTTACATGAATTTTCCAGATCATGAGTGGATGTTGGACCCCTAAACCCTGACAAGGTGGAAGGGATAATTGTAGTGTGTAATTCTAGTATACTATATGTAGAAGAACTCTTGAAGCAGTCTTGAAATGAAGCAAGTGCATGTCCCTCAATCATGGAAACTCAAATGTCAGAAATGCAGACACTGGACCTCCAAAGAGGAAGGTTAACGTGTGTGTGTGTGCGCGCGCACGCACGTGCACGTATTTCTATTTAGCCAATAAGTCAGCTTAGTTTTTAATTCAGCTAAATTGCATCATGAATAAAAGAGAGACATCACTCCAATTTAACGGCTGTACTTGAAGAAACAGCTAAAAAATACAAGGGATGGAAAAGACCCAAAGTAGAGCAGTCTCTCTTCCCTCGTCCCAACTGTATCATATTTAAGTTGTATGTGTTTTTTATTTACCTATCTGTCTGCACGTTGTTCCACATTCACCCCCTATCTCTCAGTAAAAGGTAAGCTATATGAGGGCAGGGATGGCTTCTTTTTTTGTCTTTGAATCCCCTGTCCCTATCACAATGTCTAGGATTAGTAGAGACTTAATAAATCATTGTTGGATGAAATTCATTAAGATTTGAGATGTCAAGAAGCCAGATATATGTTCAACCTTGATATGTAAAAAATTTAAAAACTATACACACATATGTAAAAGTATATGTATATGTGTATATATATATATATATATATATATATATATATATATATATATATATATATATATATATATATAAAACTTCCAAAAAAGCAAAAATTGAAATGGCAGAAATAATAGCTAAGCAGGTGTTGAGACTCAAGTGGTAAAATGGAAAATATTTTAATTTGGAGTTTGAGTACTTATGTTCAAATCTTTCCTCAAATAATGACCACTTGAGTCACTTTGAAAAAGTTATTTAACTTCTCTGAGCTTCAGTTTCCTCATTTTTAAAATAAGAGAATTGAATTAGATGGATTCTGAGGCTATCTTCCAGCTCTAGATTCATGATTCTATAATTAAGGAAAGAGTAAGAATACACCCAGGTGCCCTTACTAAGTTCAAGTTATCAAAATAAGCTGATTATATATCAGGACACTAAAAGAACTTACAGATTTTTATAGTTGTTACTTTAAAGCAACCATAGCTAAAAACATTAAATTAAAATTTTTGAAATTTGAAAATTTATGCAGCCAGATAGACAGTGATCATAAGATTAAAGAGAGAGGCAAATGCTCAAATTTCATCAAAAGAAAGAACATATATCCTTCAAAGTACAGGTATACACTTTTATGTAGTTACTAGAAAAAAATTTAGAATTTATTAAAGGGATGGTTGATGATCATTTAAAACAGAAGTTGTAATCAGTAAGAAGTATTATGGGTCATGAAAAACAGGTCATGTAAGAGTAATATTTATTTATGTAGGGTAGGATTACTAGACTGCTAAGTCAGGGGAATACCACAGATATTGTATACTTCAGTTTCAACAGGATATTTGACAAAGTCTCATGATATACTTCTATAAAAATGAGTTATATTATTAGAAAATAAGTGGTCAGTCTTAGTCTAGAAGGAAATGTCTAAGAGAATGTTCTATGGATCTTTTCTTGGAATCATTCAATGTTTGAGGTTGATTTGTTTGTTTTTGAAACAATGACTTGGATAAGTCATCCATACTTAAATTTACAAATCACACAAAGCTAATATGTTATATAATAGCATCAGAATCTGAAAAAAAAAACCACAATGGGCTTGAATAATGTATCAAATCTAAACATATGAAATTTAATAGGGATAAATGCACTATACTTAAGTTGAAAAAATGAACTGTACAAGATAATGGAGGCATGCCTAGGCAACAATCGATGTCAAAAATTTCTAGACTTTATTGAAATGTAAGCTTGATATGAGTCAATGTAACATGAAAGGAATAAAAGATTACATGGAAAGCAAATTGTCAATAGCAAAGGAAGTGATAGTCTCATTGTATAATGCCATGTTCAGACCACATCTAGAATACCATATACAATTCTGGTCATACTTTTTAGGAAGTATGTTGATAAACTCTTCCCGATTATGTTGATGAGATGAATGGGGATAGGCCATGCTAGGATAAGTTGGAAGAATTAAAAATATTTAGTCTGAAGGCAATAAGAATTAGAGATATTTATTAGTATCTTCAAATATTTAAGAGGCTACTTTAAGGAAAAGAGATTAAATAGCTTGGTCTCAAGAGGGCAGGGCTAGGCCAAATGACCGAATATTACAAAGGACCAGATTTCATGTTTAACAAAAATCTTCTGAAAAATTGGAACATTGTTTAAATTGGACAATAATCAGAGCAATTAGAAATTTGCACTTTCCAATTAAAACAACTGGAAGCTTTATGTTAACAGAAATCTTCCAAACAAAAGTGAAATGGACTTCCTTAGAAGGCTGTGGGTTCCACATTCCCTTCAAGGAAAGATTGGGTGACAACTTGTCAAGAATTATGTGAGAGAGATTCTTGTTCTTTTATGAAGTAGATGGCTTATGAAAGACCTTCCTATTCTGAGCAACAAATAATTTGGAACTCAGGCAAAGACCATTTCAGCAAGGTATAAGAAAACAAATATAGAAAGAATTAAGGGAAAACAGGAATATCAATGAATTTTTGGTGTAGCTATGAATTGGTCCAGACATACTGAAAAGAAATTTGGAATTATGCCTCCAAAATTTATTAAACTTAACTTTTGACACAGTGATACCATTATTAGACCTATACTAGAAGGAGATGGAAAAAAACATAATAGAAACCATATGTACAAAAATGTTTGCAGCAGGCCTTTTCATAGAGGTCACATACTAGAAACTGAGGAGATATACATCAATTGAAGAATGGCTATGCAGATTGCAATATATAAGTGCAATATTATATTACTGTATTATTACAAGGAAAGGGACAATTTCAGAGTAGCCTGAGAAGACTTTTATGAACTGATGCAGAGGAACAATTTACATAGTAACATTATAGAAATAAATACTTTTAAAGACTTAACAAAACCATTCAATGCAATGATCAACCATGATTCCAAAAGATGGAAGATAATATATACTACCTCCCCCTTGATAGATGATAAATTCAAGATACAGAAAAAGACACAGATGGCCAGTGCAGGAATTTGTTTAGTTTGACCTTGCCTATTTATCACAAGGGTATTATTTTTTTCTTTTCTTTTTTTTCCATTGGAGTGAGGAAGATGGGAGAGAAAATTAATGCTTGTTAGTTGAAAAAATAATAAACCAACGAGGGATTATAACATAGGCAAAGAATTATTGTTATTTTCCAAGATGGGGAACTAACACTAAAAAAAAGAACCTTTGATACTGAGCCAGCTCATCACTCCCATTTGGGAGCTGTTATGTCCTGTACTGACAGGCATTAACCTCAACTTCATAATTAACTGGGAGCTCTGCATAAGAGAAATATAGAGAAGCACTTGATAGGAAGAACTGAGATGTTTCTTACATCTGTGAAATATTATTTTATTTTCAAGAAAGCATTTTAAAGTTTGTAAAGCACTTTACATAATTTTTCTTTAAAGCAACACTTACACAGAAAATTCAACAGGGTTTTCAAACAAAGGTTTGAAGATGCTCATCAATTCCATCTTCACATGTAGTTTTAATGGAAAAGTTTTTGGTTTTTCTTTTTCCTATCCTGATAGAGAGATGACTTTATAGGCATGTGTATTTTTTACATTATCCTCGCTTACTCCCTCCCAAAGAAATGGAGAAGAAGGATTAGCCATAAATGTACTCTTTTTGTAAATAATATATCATGTTCACATAGGAAAATGATTGTTTTTTTTCATTTTATAGTAAAAAAACATAATCATTTTTTCCCCAAAATAGAAGCTATCCAATCAAAATCAATTGCAACATAGGATCATAGATCTTAAGCTAAAAAGAAACCTAAAAGTGCAAACCACTCATTTTGCAGAGGAGGAAACTGAGACCCAGAAAGTGACTTGCTTCCAAGGTCACACCCATATTAAGTAGTAGTGGTAGGATTTGAACCCAGGTCATGTGAATACATGTTTAACACTTTTGCAACAAGATTATTGTAACCATGTTACAAAACAATTCAAAGACTGCTTTACATGAAAAAAAAATCTTTCTGATTTTTTAAGTTAAAGGAGAGAAAGAGAACAATTATAAATGAATATATATGTATTATATAGATATATGATTTTTCTATTAGAGACCTCATCTACTAGCTAGTAAAAATATGGTGTGTATATGTGTGTGTGTTTGGAAAGAGACAGAGAGAGAGACAGAGACAGAGAGCCAGAGAGAGAGAAGCAACATCCTGTAAGCCACTCAGACAACCATCCAGACAACCTAGAATGGAATGGGGTTTGTTGTCATAATTAGGAAGGGATGTTCTAGAGTACATTGCCTAAGGCTTCCTATCAGCCATTGTATCTCATCTGTCCCCTTGGCAGTTCCTGGCACTGTTTGAAAAAGATATGAGAAGTGAGGATCTGATAAGTAAGTCATAACTCACACATTGGGAGTTGGTTTTGCACTTCATGCCAGCGATAAAAATCTAAGTTGTTAATGGGACTAAAAGGAATGAAAAGTTCGCAAGTCCAAGAAGAAATTTTGAAGGAAATTGTTTTCAATGCTTTTTTTTGGGAAAAAAGTCAAAAATAATGTTTTCTAATTAAAAGCATATGTATAGGTATCACTAAAAGAATAGCAACTGCCTAGCAGTCTCCTGATAACATTCAAAACAAAACAAAAAGCAAAAACTTGTGATTTGAACATGTGATTGAAGCAAACTACCTGCTCTTTTTCTTTTGCTTGTTTGGTTTTGTTTCCTCTTTCCCACTGTTCATTCCATCTGAACAATCCTTCTTTATAACCTGAATAATGTCTAATGTGAAAGTATTTGCAGATCCTATAGTTGATTGTATGCCACCATGGGGGGGGGGAGGGGCAGGACGGGAGGGAGGGAGAGAAAAGTTGAAACTCAAGGAACTGTAGAACTAAATCTTGTAAACTAAAAGTAAACAAATTAATAAAGATCAAAAAATTAAAAAAACAAAAACCGTGTGCCTTTGAAGCTTGAGAGAAAATATGGAGCCTGTCAAGAGGCCTTACCTCCAGCCTGCTAAAATGAATATTTTTACTATTGCCCTTCAGACCATATTCTTATGTAACTAACTGGTTTTTCATGCCTAAAACAGTTTCTCATTCCTTTTTCCTATATCCCAATTATTCCTACCTTCTAGGATCATCTCCAGAACTTGAACTGGAGCAGGATAATAAAAAATACCATTGTACATTTTTTTCCCCAGAAAGTTCTGAAAGGACTTCTAGTTTTCCCCTATTTGGTTCCAAATCATGTTTACACTCTTAACAGTTTCCAGTTTTACCAAACCTGACATCTTACAGGTGCTATGGCATTTCCATTAACTTGACAGAAGGAAATATATAATAAAAATGGCATTATTTGACAGATTGAAGGTAATTTCTATGACAATCTCAGTTATCCAGAACATAAATCACCATCAGTAAGTAAGCAAAATTACTTCTGAGCATCAAGAAAAGCTCAGAAAGGGAATGCACTAACGGCCTTATACATTAATTCAGAGAAAAAACAACTATGCCCTTGATTCCAAACTTTCTGACTCTTATTTTAAAAACAGTTCTAATATACTTGGTTACCTGGTTTCTCAGTCACACATCAGATTAACAGAAAAAAAAAATAGAGGGTGGATTTGCTGCTTATAGAAGGCATGTGATAACATTAAGTAGAAGAAAAAAAACAATCCAACAGCTATGGAGGAGACAGCTTACAACATTTTAAAGAAGAAATCAGAAAGCACAGCAGTAAAGCACCAATTATAGATAGAGGCAAACTCTTCTGCTCACTTCAACAGTACCCTGATTGCATCACTACATTACAGCACAGCACAACTGCTGATGTTCATAATGATGATGCCGGGTCATCAAGAAAAGGTTAAATTTCATTCAATGACCAATATTTAAGAAGACAGAGAAATAAATGCTTCATTTTGTTAAAATCAAATAAAAGAGTAAAATTCTAATAACATTATGATAAATACTTAAAGGGTAAACTTTAGTTATCTGGATATACCTAGTGTGGAACCATTTATTCCTAACAATGCATAAATGAAGCATTACTGTATTTGTTGAGTGACCACTATTTTTTTAAACCTTGTCATAGACAATAAGATTTCCCAATCTCTTGCATACCCACAGAATTATAAATTGTCTATGATACCCTTAGGGGAATGGTGGGTGCCCACTAACCTCTGCTGAGAGCACAACTCTTTGA
Source organism: Petaurus breviceps papuanus (assembly GCF_028583685.1). Classification (NCBI taxonomy): domain Eukaryota; kingdom Metazoa; phylum Chordata; class Mammalia; order Diprotodontia; family Petauridae; genus Petaurus; species Petaurus breviceps. The sequence goes on along the minus strand of NW_027185597.1, from coordinate 1,486,499 downwards.
TGAACATTCTGAGGCACAGAAGATACATTAATCTACCTGGCCTATTAGGTATTTTATGGGCAATGTTTATAAGTTATTGTCTCTTATTGAGGCTAAGAGAGAATTTCCTAGCACTTATTGGACAAGTTAGGTGAGCAAGATGGCACAGTGTTAAGAGTCGCAGACCTAGAGTCAGGAAAAGTCATCTTGGCCTCAGATACTTCCTAGCTGTGTGACCCAGGGTAAGCCATTCAACCCTGTTTGCCTAAGTTCCCTCCTCTATAAAATGAACTGGAAAAGTAAATGACAAACCACTCCAGTGTCTTTGCCAAGGAAACCCCAAATAAAGTCATGAAGAGTGAGACATGATAGAAATGATTGTACTCTGGCCGTGTAAACTTGAGCAAGTTACTTAACCCCAATTGCTTAAAAAAAAAAAAAGAAATTATGGTACAACAAAAATTAAAGAATGTGAATCTACTGCTGAAAAACTTTATTACAAATATACTTTGAAATTAAAAAAATCATCTTACCTTTTCCTTGTTTTCTGAAGTGATTAAAAATATTGCATACAACTGCATCAATTGATGCAGCAAGACCTTCTTAAATTCCAGTCATTTTAGTGCTAGCTAGCATCTAACTTTCTAGAAGAAAAGCAAGATTTTTCTAGGAGTGACAATTTAGGGTTTCCCTCAAAATTTATAATAATTTTGATCCTTAATATCCTATATTTAGTGAATTCTTGAGAAATGTGCCTCAGAGAAAAAGAAGACTTGCCCATGTTATTCCACAGAAAAAGAAAAGTATGTGTCATTGGAATATCAGGGTGTAACCTGAGAGCAAACCCAGGTTCAGTTTCCTTGTTAAGGTAATTTGCAGGTAGACCAATCACCAACTTTCAGAGAGAGAGAAGGAATCTTAGAGGTCTCAAATCTAAGCCATACCCTTAAAGAATCTTCTCTAAAATATATCTGAAAAGTAGTTAATGAGCCTTTGTTTGAAGACCACCAGTAACAGAAAAATCAACCAGAATTCTCAGACAAGCCTATTTTGGATAGCTCTTACAAAGTTTCCATTTGTCTCTATACTTTCCACATATCACTTCTAATTCCAAACCAAAGGAGTGTTAATTTCTCACCCACATGAAAATCTTTCAATTATTTGAAGATTATTTCCTCTATGTCTTCTCTTTTCTGAGTCAAATATCTTAGTTTCTTCCAGTAAATTCTCATATGACAGAAACTCAAAGTCTTCCATCATACTGATAGTTCTCATCCAGACACTTTCCAGATTATCAATGTCTTTCCTAAATGGCATTGCCCAGAACTGAACCAGAACACAGGAAGTCTATGACCTTCTTATTCCTGGAAGCTAGGCTTCTAAAAGCAACATAGGATCACATTAGCTCTTTTAGCTGCACTGTTAACCTGCTGATTAAGGAACTAAGGGGTCCCCTGAACTTGTCCTTTGAGTTGCCATATTTTCCAGAAACACCAGACCCAGTGTATGCAAGAGTCCCTGAATGTTTAGAGGATGAAAACCTCCTCCCCATTAGCGGACATAATTAGTTGTTTGTCCGAGCTGGACTCCCTGTGTGTCTCTGGAAGTTGACAGGCACCAGTCATTCTGCACCAGACTGAAAAAAATGCTTCGGTTGCTGGGACCCCTAGAGACAAGCAGACTATCCTATCTTCAAGGTCTAGCAATGCCCAAGGGAAAAGAAAGCTGCTTTTGCTATGTTAATTATTCATGACTTTTCATCCCCTACCACTGTCATTTAGATGGGGATTTTTATTTCTCCTCCTTTCTTTGTAATTTCAAAAATATGCAAACTTCTGTTTGGATTACAGACTATATGTGCTTACTTAGGGGTCCATATGCATGTTCAATTCTCTTGTAATAAATTTAGTTGCAATGCTACGTCTCCAGGACTTATGATATTGTTTTTGGTTAATATGCTCTAGCTTATCTTTCAGGGATAACTACAATATATTCCCCTACACAATTCCTACAATTCTAGCTAAAATGACTTATTTGATGCTCTTTATTAATTACAGCTAATATTTATATAGAGCTTCCAGGCACTATGCTAATAATTTTCAATTATTATCTCAATTCTTCATCACAAGAACCCTTAGAGGTAGATGCTATTATTATTCCCACTTTACAGAGAAGGAAACTGAGGAAAACAGAGGCTAAGCGATTGACCTAGGGTCACATGGTCATAAGTATCTGAGCCCAGATTTTAACTCAGGTCTTCTTGATTCAAGGACCAGTGTTCAATCTGCTGCTTCTTTCCCTTTGCAAAAAGGCACAGCTCCAATGCCCCCTCCTATAAGAGATTTGTTCCCTTCATTATTAGTACTAACCATTCCTGGACTTATTTTGTATTTATTGTGTACCTGGTTTTATCAACTTAACTATGTACATTTTTTTTTATCTAGTAGAATGGAAGCTCTTTGTCTTTTTTATCCCCAGTGTCTTTTGCCATGCCTGGCATTTAACAAATACTTGCTGATATTAGACATAGTAGATATGTATGTGCTTACTGGTATGTCTTTGTTAGGTTGGAGGCCATGATTTGGGTCAACAGACATGTGGTGAAAATAAGAATATGACAAAGGTGTTTATAGTAACAACTGGCATTTAAACAGAACTTTGAATATGGTGAATTGCTTTATACACATTATTTCCTTTCAGCCTCGCAGCAACTCTTTAAAGAAGATAATAAAGATATTGTCAACAGCTTTGAGATGGAAGAATGAAAACTCAGAGTTCAAATGACTTGTCCACAGCTACGCAGCTAGTAGAATTTGAACCCAGATTTTTCTGATTTCCTATTCACTATTTAAAAACAAAAGGAATGAATTCTCTTAGGTTTCATCTATTCTTGTAATTCACACTTAAAATACTGATAGCTCCAAGGGAAATAGAACCACAGACTTCCATGATGTTAGAATTGAAAGGACCTAAGACATCACCTAAAATAGTCCAAAAATACTACCCTTATAAAGGAGAGTAATGGTGATAGCAAACTGTGTCTGAAAAACTGAATGGTTCAGTAAACTACACACTGAATGCTATGAAGATGTCCTTACATCATGCTTCTCCTTGCTAGTAACATTTACTTTATTACCAAGTAACAAAGAGAACACCCTGGGTGTGATGGCGTGTTTCTCCAGGGAGAGAAGCCAGTTAAGACTACCTACTGTTTTTTTTTTTTTTGAGAGCTGTGTAGGCTGGCAGCCTTGTCACAATAAACCTCAGAACTTCAGGTATTACTGGGGATACAAAGAGTTTAGGGTGTTGATGTAGCCCTCTGTGTAGCTCAGATGGGAAATGTTTTACAGCAGAAAGGTTTTTTTAGTGGCATCTCTTTGTATGACATTCTTTCAGATGTTCACTACACAGGCTTTTTTCCCCCTCAGTGTTTCCCTTTAGGGATCAGAGCCTCCAAAGTGAAATTTGTGGTTCTCTTTTAAAAAAATAGGAAAACTAAAATGGTTCCTTTTTTTTTTTTTTTAATCTTGAGTCACTGTATTGTTCGGGCATAAAGTAATTCAGGAAAAGAGTCATTCCAGGCAGGGGCAGTATTCTAATCAAAATCTCCTGACCTCTGATAAAAAGTGTTTCTTCATTCCTTCTGAGTCATCCATTCATTCCATAAGCATTTATTTGGTACCTACTGTATGCCAGGCATTGTAGTAGATATGAGGGAGATCCTTTACTCCTATCTGATTTGGTGAATGCCATTTACAATTAATGAAATATCTTTTATATAGAAGCTGTAATCATAGAAAGAATTGTATGATATATAGATATTTATTGATACAGTTATTCATAAAGATATAAACACGGATTAAGATATACATATATATTTAATGAAAACATCCTTACTGTTGTGATTACACATCAACTTTTGTTTCAGAGACCTGTGTATCCTAACATTATTAAGACCATTAAAAAAATCAACTTAGTGGTTTTCCATTCTTTTTGCTGCTAGGTACATTTTTTTTTTCAAAACCAAACTGCAAATAATCTGGACTCTGACTGAAATCTACCTAAATATTCAGTCTGAAGGGAAAGGAAGGACAGAAATCAGAAAGGCAGGAAGGAAGAAAGACCTACATATATTCTACAGCCTCTTGTCAGGTCTTTAATGAGGCCATTTGCTTCTTACTCTGCTATCAGTTTAACGTTCACAGCTATACAGTTAAGCATTTTGTGTCTGGGCAACAGAGTATTTCTGACATTATCAGACTTGGAGGTAAAAAAAAAGTATGAATTTGGATAGAGGAAAAATATTTTTAAAAGGCTGTTACCATGCTTCTTGTCAAAGTTTCCACGTTAAATATTCACTTATAAAAGAAAGGAGAAAAAGGAGAAAAGAAAGGAAAAGAATAGAAAAAAAGGAAGTAAAGGAAAAGGAAAAAGTTAGAAAAGAAATTTCTGAATAATTTTTGTTGTTTCATTTCAGGAATGAATAAAGGTTTTCAAATAATTGCTTGTAATAGTTTTAGAAAATATTTTGATTATAAAATGAATTTTGAGAGTATATTAAGAACTTAAAAAGATTTTAATGCCTTTTTTTGTTTTTTACACTACAGTCATTTCCTAATCTAATACCCTACTGACTGACCACCTCATCAAAAACTCTTTTATAACCAAGAGAAACAGTTAAACAAAACTTACTTAAATAAATGACATACTGGGAACAGTACTTGCTTAATTTTGGACCTGTAGTCTTACCTCTTTTCTACTTTTCTGTTCTTTGGCACCAAGATTACTCATTGCAATTAATCTAAGTAGAGCTGCATTTTATGTTGTTTTTGTTTACAATGTCATAATCAGCATACACAAAATTTTGCTGGTTCTGCTTGATGCATTCTGAATCAATTTACACGAACTGTCCCATGTTTCTCTTAATTTTTGATATTCATCACTTCTTATTCCATTGCAATATTTCAATACATACATTCACATGCCACACATTGTGTCTGTTTTCAAGGTACCATATATCTTATTACTACTTAGTAGATTGGCTACCAAAGGAAGAATTCTGTGGCTAAAGAAATACATGAAACAAACAACCAAAATGCTTAATTGGTTTTCAGTCTGGTTTGAGCCCCTTGTACTTCTGCATGACTATATATATGTATATATACATACATATATATATATAGAGAGAGAGAGAGACAGAGAGAGAGACAGAGAGACAGAGACAGAGAGAGAGACAGAGAGAGACAGAGAGAGATACAGAGAGAGAGAGACAATATAATGGAAGAGGAGACAAAATGGTTGTGAAGAATGTATTTTTTGAACTGTGTCTAAATATTAATTACTATAGGTCCTCAAAATGTGAAATTCTTGTACAGAGACCAATAAGTCAATATATACCTTGAGAAACAGAACTATAGAATAATGATATTCTCCTTGTAAACAAAACCAAAGGACAAAAGGAAGTGCAGCTAAATGGAAAGATGGTCCACAAGTCCTTTCTGGAGAGGTCATTAAAGGATTTGCTTCTGTTGGTTTCATGAGTCAAAGGTAAAAGGAAATCTCATGCCACTGGACGTTGGGTCGTCTCATATTTCAATGTTCATAGTAAATATTTATTTAAAAAAAACGACCATGAAGGAAATTGAAACTTATGTGTCGATTTCTATTGTAGATGATAAGAAAGTACACAAATTAAGTGGAAAACTTGATAAGACCTTCCAAATTAGCATTTGAGATTTTTTTTTTTACAGACAATTGGCTTTATTAATGGACACATTGGGGAGTCCCAGGATGGGGGGGCCCCATGACACACACACAGGAGGGGAAGGATGTCTCCATGCCACAGTCACAACTCACACCGCCCGGGCCGGGTCAGGTTAGGGGTGACTCCAGTGAAATTTTCAAAGGGAGGGCAAGGGACAGAGGAACTGGAGGTAGGGGATGGAAATACATGGCCTGGCTCCTGCTTTGGGTTAAAAACACAAGTTCTTAGGTTCTGGAGGGGGTCTAGGAGCCCCAGAGGCCCAATTGTAGGGAGGAAGTATAGGGGACGCAGGCTCACCCAGGGAGCCCCCAGCCAGGTAGAAAATACCTCAGTCTTAGCCTAGGCCAGGATTGATTTTGCCTATCTTTGTTTAAAAACATGTGGGCCATGCTGTATCCCACCCTGGGAGAGGGGGTGGCTGGGGGAGGAGAACTAGGAGTCTCCCAGGCTCTCCACCCTGCCCACTGCTCCCAGGAGGGAGGGAGGGACAGACACCAAACACAGACTTCTGGGAAGGGGAGAGGAGCTTGGGTCAGGAAGATCTTATGTTGAGGGGAATGGAAGTAGGGGTTAGCTCTGGCTCTGGGGGTTAGGGGGCCGGTTATTGTGCTGCTGGTGGGAGGGCTGGAGCCTGTCCCATTATGCTTCTGGTTCATATTCCTGGTACTCCTCCTGGGGGGGGCTCTTCATAACTCTCTCCTTCAGTGTCCAGAAGTGGCTCAGCCATTGGCTCTTCCCCAACCTCCTGGCCCACTTCTTCTGGCTTCAGGTCGGTGGGTAACTCCTCTTTCTTCACCAGGCCCGTGGCAGCCGCTATGTTGCCAGCCCCAGAGAACACTGCGCCTCCTAGCTGGGACGCTTGCTCCTTGGTCTTCTCGGCCACTGATGTGACGCCTTGTACCACCCCCTCCCGGGTCTTGTTTCCAACATAGAGGACACCCTCCTTGGTCTTTTCTGCAGCCTCTGTCACCCCCTGTTTGGTCTTCTCTGCAGCAGCTACCACGCCCTCCTTGGCCATGGATAGGCCCTTCATGAACATGTCCATCTTGCTGGAATCTGGGCCCGGCCGACCGGGCTGGGGATGGATGGGTGGATGGATGGAT
>NW_027185597.1:1463995-1479643 GCF_028583685.1 Petaurus breviceps papuanus | reverse complement strand
GGATGGATGGATGGATGGATGGATGGATGGATGGATGGATGGATGGAGAGAGAGAGGGAGGGATGCGGCGGTGGTTGGTGGATGGAGGGGCGGCGATGTCTCTGCCGGAAGGACCGGAGCCGGGGCGGGGGTGTAGGGGGCGCTCAGATCTCTCTGGACTGGCAGGAGGGCTGAGCCATGGAGCGTAGCGCGGCCCGATTCGGAGGTGACAGCTTGTCCCCAGCCTTCCGTGCGCTCTCCCTGGTTCTGTTTGTCTCCCGATTCTTCCTCCCCAGTGTCTGCTCTCAGGTCCCAGCTCCTCTTTCGGCCGCTGCTGCAGCTATGAGCTCTCGGCTCCCCCCTGGCGGCCCGAGCAAGCCCTGCTTCGGAGAGAGCATTTGAGATTTTAATGCAAACATGCATTAAAAAGTAGACGAGGATAAAAATGTGTTGGTAATATAGTTTAGGAATAAAGAATAAATGAATTCAATGTCTTATAGTCTAACAGAAGCCTCATCACTATATTTCCTAAATAATTTTTCTTCCAGAAAAGAGTCAAGAAGCACTGGGTGTAACAAAAAAAAAATGAAACTGATTAATCTTGACAGATAGGAAATAGTTAAATAATAGTGAGAATTGTTTCTAAATCAGCTGACTATGTCCAACCAGACCACTGAATTTCAGAGACAGCTGGTGGAAGAGTGGTTAGAATGATGGGACTGGAATCAGGAAGACCTGAGTTCAGATCTAACCTTAGACATTTACTTGGTGTGTGACCATGGACAACTCACTTATCCTTTCTTTTCCTCAGCTTCCTCCATTGTAAAATGGGTATAATAATAGCACCTACTTAGCAGGGTCGTGAGGATCAAATGATATAATATTTATAAAAAATGTTTAGCATAGTGCCTGACACATAGTAAGTTTTATATAAATGCTTATTCCTTTTCCCATTAGAACAAATATCAAAATTAACACTTAACTAGACAAACAAAAATGAGAAGAAAATATAGCATGTAATTAATGTAACTTTATCAAGAGCTATTTAAATAAGTTAGTAATATGAAAAATGGAAAATGGATATGAGAACAGATATCTATCATTACTTCCTATGGAAATACAATGAATTAAATCAGTTTCTACAGCAAAGACACCAAAAAGAGCCAAGGAAGATGCTTTCCAAAAAATCTTTTATCTTCTTGCCAAGTAAAGAATGTGGTAGCAAATATAGTGCTATTTTAAAATAAAAATGTGCTTGTAAAATCTTAGAAAGGAGGATGATAGAAGAATATGAGCCCATATAATCCCTTAAAGAAGAATGAGATGGTAGAAAAACAAACAAGTTTACATAAAACGTAGTGCGTGACCTAATTAAGCCAGACCACACCAACAGCTTTAAAGGTAAAAAGGGAAAGAGGACAGCAATGAGATGAAAAAGAGAAATACAGCAGTCAAAATTACTATTGAAAAATCCCTATCATGAATAACACTGTACCTACTACTTTAGGACACTAATTTCATAATAGCTGATATGCTTCAATGGAAAAGTAAAAAAAAAAGACAATTTTTAAATAAAGGAATATGGAAATATATATATATACATATATATATATATGTACATGAGGAGGTTTATACATAAGGATTATAATGTTAATCACATTGAGGAATTAAATCTCATGTTGAAAGGATACCAAATGCTGAACATTACCAGTGGATTCTATTCAGTGCAATAAACATTTTTTAAGGAATTATTACGTACCTTTCTTACTACTGATATATAAAAACAAAAAGAAAAAGAAAAAAGAAGAAACAAGTCCTCACCATCAAGAGTTTATATTCTATTGGGAGGAGAACAAAACATATGCCTAAGTTAGTACATAAAAAGTATTTTCAAGGAGGCATATCTTAACAGGGAGCATGAGGAAAGGTCTGTTATAATTATAGGATATTATGAGGCAAGGGATGTGTGGAGAGATAGCCAAGAACTGCTCCCAACGATAAAATATGAATGCACCATGGTAACAAGTACCTACATCATTGAGGTCACAAATTCATCAAAGCAATTGGTGTTCTAATCACTGTGAGGACTATGGAGACATAGCAAACATCATTTCTGCCTCAAAGAGTTTATAAAGGGGCATCAATAACCTGAGGGTTTTACAGAAGAGTATAAACAAGATTGAAGAGTCTCAAAACAATCTCATTTGAAGAATGGTTGAAGAAAGTGAGATTGTTTATCTGTAGAAGACAAGACCCTGTGGAGAAGGGATCAATACCTGTTCCATAAAGCTTTCTCTGATGCCCTATGTGCTAGTCTTCCCTCCCTCTTTAAAATTCCTTTCATTATAATTATCTACCCAGAAGAATACGATTCCTAGATGCCAGGTAAAGGGTGGGCTCGTGTTTGACAATGTTCCCTCTCAAAAAAAAAACCTACATAAAACATACTTGCAGGTTTAATCTACATTATTAATATTTTCACTATCACTGTTTTAAATATAGAAAATAAACAAAACAGACCCTGATTTGTAGTGTTTGCTGATATCCAAGGTATAAAAGCTTACCCTGAGTATTTAACAATGAGCTCTTGATTAGCCAATTTCAGTTGACTTCTGCACAGTCCTAAAGAAGAGACTTTTATTTTTGTCTTTAAATTCTTGGATATATGGAAAGATTCTTAGACATACTAAATCCTTAATAAAATTTTGTCAGATTGAATTGATCCCTGAAAGAAGAATCAGAATTATTCCAGGTAATTCCAAAGGGCAATGGATGAAAGTTTGTAAAGAGTTACAATGTTGAGAATAATCCTTAAATTATTGCACATTCAGTACATAATGACAGTGTATCCTATCTTGTTAAAATTGAAATGTTATTAATCAAAGTTCACAAAAAGTGTAAAAGAACTTTAAATGGATAAATTTTCAAATAATGTTCCTTATAAATTTGCAACATCTGTACTTTTGAAGTAAAACTTAAAATACACTAAGATTTTAGGCCTTTGTTTTTTAGAGGGCAATTGGGGTTAAGTGACTTGCCCAAGGTCACACAGGTACTAAGTGTTAAGTGTCTGAGGCCGGATTTAAACTCAGGTCCTCCTGACTCCAAGGCAGGTGCTCTGTTCACTCTGCCACCTAGCCACCCCCAAGACCTTAATTTAGAAAGGCTAAATCATCCACTATAACCTGGGTCATCACCATTCTTCTTGAACTTTGTCTTCCCACTGGACTTCAGTGACTCTGGAGGAAAGAATGAGGTTTACTACTTTGCACAACTCTGACCCCTCAAATCCAACTCATGCAGAAGTCCAGGCATCACCCTCATGATGTCATTAGTTCTCTTTGAGAATGAAGGATGAACAACAACAAAAAAAAACAACAAGCAAAAGAAAGACTATAATGATCTCTGCTTTAAAACAAATTCTCTCCTGGTGGGAGGCAGGAATGAATTAGGTGCAAGGTAGGTGTGATATTTAATGGATGAGGAACTGTCAAAAATAACAGGAATAAGAAACATAATTAAGGAAGTCTGATTGGAAGAGAAAATAGTTAGGTGCCACAGGGAATAATGCTAGGTTTGGAGACAGGAAAAATCATATTCTTGATTGCAAATATGGCCTCAGACACTTCATAACTAACTATGTGACCCCGGGCAAGTCACATCACCCTATCTGCCTTTGTTTCTTCATCTGTAAAAAGGGCTGGAGAATGAAATGGAAAACCATTCCAGTATTTTTGTCAAGAAAACCACAAACAGGGTCACAAAGAATTGGACATGATTGAAAATGACTGAACAACCAAAAGAGAATACAGCTTGGGCATATGTCAGATTGACAATTCAAGTGTTCTATTGCCACACCTGCAATTTCAGAAGAAATGGAAGAAGGACTCGAGCACATTATTTGAAAACCCTGTGGCAAACTCATTGGAAGACATATATGAATGTTTCACAGGACAGGTAGGCTTTAATTGATTGATTGATATTTGTATCATTGTAGGGAACTTTCAAACAAACAAGATCATAAACCCATTTGGCTGAATATAAATATTCATTGATTTGATTTAATCTTTACTCACAGAATCTATATTCTAATGCTGTAAGCATCTCTGGAACTCTCTTCTGAAAATTTTTGCCAGTTTTCTACTCCTCTATAAAGTTGTGGTTCAGTATGTTAACTAATATTTGATGAGTCCAGTGAAAAAATGTCCTCACAGTTCTTAGGGGAAGTCAGTGTGGTTAAGTGGAAAGAATATTAGACCTCATGTCAGAAGTCCTGGATTCAAATCCAAAGTTAAATCTGCTACTCAATAACTTGGGAAATTTATTTAAATTCTTTGGGTCTCATGTTTCTTCATCTATAAAATGGTTGTAATTGAACTATGAGTCAGCAAGACTAGCTGCCTTCTGAGGTTCTTGCCCGCTCTAAAACTATGCTATGAAGTGATTTTTCCCAGAGTCAAATTCTACACTCCATCCATCCATAGATTAATTTCTTTTTTGGAGGGGGTGGTGGAGGCTTAACAAAAAAGGTATCACAAAATATGCCACAAGGTGTCCAAAGAAAAAATATATTTTTATTTCTTTCACCTAAGGCTTCTTAGCAGAAAAAAGAAATTGTTCATTTATCTTAGGAAGAAGAAAAGGAATGCAGCTTGGTTGGTTGTCCATTTTAATTTGTCTTCTTAATATATCTTTAAATATATGCTTCATAAATGTATGACATAGGATGAACTCATTTGAGTGTTCCTGAATGTCTGAGTTACTACTATAAATAGGCATGAATTTTAATATTAGTGAATTGAAAGTTGACTGCCATTTCCTTTGTTTGAGAAACTTGTATTTAAGAAGGGTTGAATAGTCTAAATTTCTTCTGATTTGTTAGTGTTCTGATGAGGTCACTTAGAGTTGAGAAAGGAGGTTTAGATTTTTTTTTAATTTTGTAGGTTCAAATTGAATGTTACTCCATCCTTTTCTCTTAAAAGTTCACATTCACACAGTAATGCTCACCTAAGCTTTGTTTTTCTGAGACTTGTTTAGGCTTGTGCCATTTCTACCAAAGGTCTTTCCAAATCTCTCCTGTTGTCAATGCTCTCCCCCCACCTCCTGAAATCATTTTGTCATAAAACAGAGGTGTCAAATGCAGACATACTCCTAAGTGCAGCCTGAAATAGATTAAAATGTAATTGGGAAATATTTAACAAGACATAATAGAATACCAATAATGTTAATGTGATTTTCTAAGTCAGTATGTGGCCACAGGGATCTGTATGAAGCTTTAGGGACTCTGAGCTTGACACTGGTGCTGTAGAGAGTGACACAGTGAAGGAATTCTCTCTATACCAAGGCATATTGGCAACTAACTGCTCTACAATTTATAGTTTTCGCGAAGTGTCTTAGATACTAAGAAGTTAAGTGACCTGCTCAAAGTCACGCAGTCAGTAAATTTCAGAGGCCATTTCTTCATCCGCTATAGCAGCCCAATTCTCTATTTTCATAGTACTATAAATTTAGAGCTGGGAGAGATGTTAGAGGTCAATGAATCTAACCCTCTGTGATCCATTTTACAGATGAGGAAACTAAAGCCCAGAGAGGTTAAAGGTTAAATGATTTGGTCTGGGTCATACTGATAATAAGTATCTGAAGCAAGATTCAAATCTTCTTCATATTTTGTACGAACTTATTTATATACATATTCCCCTCTGTGCCCAACTCACCAAGCCTCCAAGAAAATATAAAAAAGTTGATGTCAAGAAACTATTTATTTTAAGCTGTGTATTCCTAAAGAAAAATAGACATTGTTATTCATTAAGTTGGATTCAATTGTTCATAGTACCTGAATACTCTTTACTAGAACTTCTATGGAATCCCATTGAAGAATAATTGTGGCCCCCTTTTAGTTGGACAGTGTTATAACATGCTATACAGTGATATTTCTATCCATATATTTTCACATGATCCTAAATTATATAGATTTCTCAAATTGATTTGCTGGGAATTAATGATTATCTGCTATTATATGAAATAACATCCAATCAAATAACCTTTTATTTTTGTGAATATAAATATCACATCAATGGGGGTGGAGCCAAGATGGTAGAATAAAAGCAGAAACTTGCTTGGCTCCTGCTCCAATTACCTCCAATACCTGTAAAAAATGATTCTAAACAAATTTTAGAGCTACAGAACCCACAAAGTGACAGAAAGAAATAAATCTCCTGCTGAAGGCAGCCTGGCCAACAGGAAGTGTCTATCACACCAGGCTGGGAACCGAGCACAGTCCTTTGTGAGCCACAGAAACCCAGAGTAGTAGTCCTGATTGTCCAGCCAGAGCAGACTTCAGAAGAGTGAATCACCAGCAGCTGTGGTGGTTTCAACACTTATCAACCCATCAACACCTAAGACAAAGTAAAAGGTCAGTGGCGAACCCGGTTGATCCAGGGTGAGAGAAGAGCCCGGTACAGCCCCTGCCCCCTGGGATGAGAGGTAGCAGTAGGGTGGTGGCTGTAGCGCTGCCCCGTGGCTGCCTCAGGAGCTCTTGGCCTGCAGATTATAGGGGAACCAAGCAACCATTCAAAGGGTAATTGTTCTTGCTTTGACCTGCTTGGATCTGAATTGCAGTCTTGGGTGGTGGTCCTGCGGTAAGGAACACTAGTGTGCCAGAGCTTGTGGTGGCTGTAGAGAGGGCACCCTCCTCATAACTCTGATAACAGCTCTGACAGCACTGCGAAAACCCAGCAATTTTTCTCCACTCTGGAAGCCTTACAAAGAGCTCAAAAGTCAAGAAATTGTCTGGCAAGTTGAGCAAGCAAAGGAAGCACAATCAGACCACAGAATCTTTTTTAGGGACAAAAAGGATCAAAACATGGAATCAGAAGAAGACAGCAAAGTCAAAACTCCTGCATCAAAAGCTTCCAAGAAAAATATGATTTGGTTACAGGCTATGGAGGAGCTCAAGAAATATTTTGAAAATCAAGTAAGAGAAGGGGAGGAAAATTAGGAAGAGAAATGAGAATTATGCAAGAAAATCATGAAAAGTGAGTCAACAGCCTGACTGAAGAAAACAATACCTTAAAAAATAGACTAACTCAAATGGCAAAAGAGGCACAAAAAGGCAATGAGGAGAAGAAAAATCCTAGGAATATTTTAGCCAAATTCCAGACCTCCCAGGTCAAGGAGAAAATATTACAAGCAGTAAGGAAGAAACAACTTGAGCATTGTGGAAACACAATCAAGATAACACAAGATCTAGCAGCTTCTACATTAAGGGATCGAAGGACTTGGAATAGGACATTCTGGAGATCAAAGAAGCTAGTATTAAAATCAAGCATCATCTACCCAGCAAAAGTGAATATAATGCTTCAGGATACAATATGGTTATTCAATGAAATAGAGGACTTTTAAGCATTCTTAATGAAAAAACCAGAGCTGAAAACAAAATTTAACTTCCAAATACAAGAAGCATGAGAAGGTAAACAGGAAAAAGAAATTATAAGGAACTTATTAAAGTTAAACTATTTACATTCTTACATGTAAAAATGATAATTGTAACTCATGAGACTTTTCTCACTATGAGGATAGTTGAAGGGAATATATATGCATATATATGTATAGGAGGGTATATGTGTGTGTGTATATATATATATATGTGTGTGTGTGTACATGTATACATAGAGGGCACAGGATGAGTTGAATATGAAGGGATGATATCTAAAAAAATGAAATTAAGAGGTGAGAAAAGAATATATTGGGAGAAGAATAAAGGGAGAGATAGAATAAGGTAAATTATCTTACATAAAAGAGGCAAGAGAAAACTATTACATTTGAGGAGGACAGCAGGAAGGTGAAACAGAATGGGTCAAACTTACTCTCATTGGATTTGGCTTAAGGAGGGAATAACATATACACTCAATTGGGTATCTTACCTTACAGGAAAGTAGGGGGGAATGGGATAAGAGGGGGAATGATAGAAGGGAGGGGAAACTGGGGGAGAGGGTAGTTCAAAGCAAACACTTTTTAAAGGCACAGGATCAAAGGAGAAAACAGGATGGAGGGAAATACAGTTAGTCTTTCACAATATAACTGCTATGGAAATGTTTTGTGTAACTACACTTGTACAACCTATACTGAATTTCATGTCCTCTCAGTGGGGGTGAGTGAGGAGGTGTAATGGCAAGCACAGAAGTAGTTCATACCTTGTTTCAGCTGTTGAATTAATACATTGTTTCAGTTCAAGTTTCTTTTGAGCCTTATATCAAGTCTGTTAAGAACAAGAACATGTGAACCCCACAACTTGTGAACCCTAGAGCTTATGAACTCCTACAACAGGAAGGGGAGGGGCTAAGGACCACATATAAGGAGAGGCCCAGGCTAGAGACAGCAAAACTGAGAAGAGGACTCTCATGGTGGCAGAGTCAAGAAGGAGAAAACTTGTGCTAGCCCAGCACTCTGTTTGTCTGCTCTGTCTGTGTTGATGTTTGTTTGGGATACTTTGTACAGAAGCCCTGGAACCTTACTGGAATCCCTGAAAGAGAATTTTCTGGTTCTATGTTTATAGAAGTCTTAGATGAGGGTTTTGAAGGTCCTGGAACTTTACTGATGATTTGTGCTGACCTCTTGGACCTTGTTTGTGGTTATGTGTTGATTTCTATGTTGATGATTTGTTTTGAGTTCTCAGACCTTGTTGGGGGGGTCTGAGTTGATTTCACAGGCAGATAGTGAATTGATGATGGTGCCAGCAATGTGTATGGATATTATTGTGGCTCTGTCAAGCTTTGTCTTCCCAGAAACAGGAACTGTGAAGGACTTGAGTGATGTTTGAAGGACACTGTGAACTTCAATATGGAATGGGAACTGGATGAAGAAATAGACAAGGAGCTGGACAAGGAACTAGGAGCTGCCTGCCTTTGAACCCAGGTGACAGTTGGAACTGTGTAGCAGCAAGCACCCTAGCATACCCAGGGTGGCTGCCAACACAGGTTCTTAGATCTGTTTTGCTAAAAGAAAGCAACTCAAAATGGGTTAACAATCTTGCTTTAATCAATCAAACATATCATTTACCTGGTTCAGGGGAAAAAGTTCAGCACCCCAAACTTCAGAGTATACAGACAGAAATATTTCAAGCAGACAGGTCTCCAACTGTCCAACCATTACATCCATACCAAATCACAGTTACCAAAGAGGGAAGCATCAACATCTGGGTTTTTCAAAGCTTGGGGTCTCTCAACGGTTGCCCAGAGTCTCATCTGGTCAAATCACACAACACTTCTCAAAGTGAGCCCCCAAACAAAGTCTCACATCAGGGATTATATAGCCTTCTCCTGGGTCAGAGAATGTAACAACCCTCTTGACCCACTGCCCAATCACAAAGCACCAAGGCATGGTTATTCCTGAAAAACAAGCCTCCCACCACAGGCTCCAGGTGCACTTAACCTAGGGGCAGGCAAGATTTTAAAAATTTACATTCCTGTAACAAGCTGGGGCCATGGAAGAGGAACCATGGAGGCTGAGAGGCAGCCTCAAGTCAAGTTGAAAGAAGACTTTACTTGGATACTGTGTACTGACTGAGAAGATTATGATTTCAGGTGACCTAGGGGTGGAGAACTTTGACTTTTATACTTTGTGATTAAATTAAGGATTTTGTGATTTACTAAATGAATGTACTTTGTTGAAAACTATGTGACCACTTTGGTGAAAACTACATGGCTATTTTAGTGATAAGTTGTTGAGTTGTGACAAGGTGGATGCTCTATTTTGATTTTCTGTGATAAGCTGTAACATTGTGAATGCTGTACTTTGATTTTCTGTGAATGTTTTGCTCTGATTTGTTATCCAATAAATAGAGTTCACTATTCTATGTAATCAGAACCTTGAAAGCTGCTCACAGCAGCAGTCCTTTGGAATTCTGTATGTGGTTGGCTTTACCAGAGAGAAGAAGGGAAAGAATCTGGAAAACAAAATTTTAGAAACAAATGTTAAGAAAAATTGCTTTTTACCTGCAACTGGGAAATAAGATATACAGGCATTCGGGTATAGAAATCCATCTTGCCCTACTTGAAAGTTATGGGGGGGGGGGAATGGGAGGATATAAGAGGGAACAGATTGGGGGAAGGGGTATTCAGTGAGTGCACTATCTTGGGGTGAGGGGTAGAGGAAAGACAGGGAAAATTTTTGTAACTCAAAATCTTATGAAAATGAATGTTGAAAACTAAAAATAGGGGCAGCTAGGTGGCACAGTGAGTAAGAGCTCCAGCCTCAGAGTTGAGATGACCTGGGATTGAATCTGGGCTCTGATACTTAGCACCACACCCAGAAATAACTGGCCATGTAACCTTGAGCAAGTTACTTAACCCCAACTGCTTAAAAAAAAAAGAAAGAAAACTAAAAATAAAGGAAAAAAAGAAATATAAGATCAATACTTTTCATTTCCTTTGATAATCAATCAATGTATTTTAGAATCTAACAATGTGTGAACAAAATAACTAATTCATATTTTTGGTTTGTTTTTTTGTTTTTGCTTTTTGGAGGGCAATTGAGGTTAAGTGACTTGCCCAAGGTCAGACAGCTAGTTTTTTTTATTAAGTGCCTGAAGCTGGATTTGAACTCAGGTCCTCCTGACTCCAGGGCCAATGCTCTCCTCACTGCACCACCTAGCTGCCCCTCTAATTCATATTTTTAAAGGGAAAATATAAACTATATCTGTAGGTGGTACAACATATATAAAGTGTACATATGTGTATACATATATATTATATAGATTCTAGTGTTCTACTAAATTGACTCTTCCTTGAGGGCAGGCATTATCTCATATACATTTCTGTATATTTCTCAGTGCCCAACATAGGATTGTGCACACAGTAGGTTCTCAAAATTTGCTTAATAAATGAGTGAATGTCGGGGAAGTACAACTTTTAAAGTGCACTGAAGTTCCAATAAAAATTCTCATGTTTTTCAAATGAGATGAGGTATGTAGGAAACAATTACAATAGTTTCTGATTTGGTATGGTTTTCCTTTAGTAAACAAACACATCCCAAGCTACCAATTTCCAAATACTAATTGGTACACTGTGACATATTCTGAGAAAGCTAAAGCCACTGAAGTCACCAGAAATTAGTACAGGCAATGCTAAATTTACAATGGAAAGATCGAGGTAGATGCCTAGGAATGTGGACAAAGGAGATGAAAACACAATTCAAGCTGAGATCAGGTAGTGGGAAGATTAACCAAATAAACACAAAGCTCAGAGGACATGAGGACAGGCTGGCACACAAGTGCAAGTTTGGCTTCCTCTGAATATGAACCTGCCAAGTGATATCCATTCATTCAGTTAACAAATCTTTAGTAAGTACTTACTATGTGAGAGGCACTGTGCTAAGCACAACATACCCTTTATACTCCAAAAGAAACTGAGCTACTGTAATTAATGACTTGTGCGTCTTACCTGACTCCCATAATTTTCTTTATTCTCTCATTTAAGAAGCATAGCAATCCCAAGGAGAATAAGAAGCCAAGGATGAAGGAAATTCACAAAAACAAACAGAAAAAAAAACCAATGCATTGGATAAATGGCATGCCTAAACTTACTGTCCAAGTTGATGCTTCTGATTATATAAAGGAATCTATTATTTGAACCATTAGAAAATGTAAATGAAGCATTCAAGGTTATATTATGGCACAAGAATTAACTTTTTCCCCTTCATGACAGATTAACTTTGTCACATACGTAATGATAACCCAATTTTCTCTCTTCACTGTTCAGTTTCTATTTAGTGTTGTTATATAAGGTGTTATTTTCTAAGAACATCATATCAGCTTTATATAAACTTTTTACTACACCTCACAAACACTGTGTGCTTCTGGCATCTGATAGAGAACTACTGATCTGTGATGCTCTAAAAGCAGCTCTTGAATTTACAGATGGAATTACAATATGGCTGGTTAGATGTTATGTCAATACTGGGTGGTAAATGTGAGCATAAGGTGTGAAAATATCTGCAAAATTATTTCTAAATGCTGTTGCTCTAATGAGACTTGATAGCAACAATATTAATGTACAGAATATACGATACCCACACTTTCAACAATAATTTTACAAAAACCTCCTATTAATAGAGAGCTTTATAATATCAACAAACCGATCAGTAAAGTGCCTATTATATTTTAGACCTTGTGCTAGGCTCCAAGCAAACAACAACAAAAGTAGAAAGAAAAAAAACCTGTAAGCCCTCAAGGAGTTTACGTTCTAGTGAAAGGTGAAATATGTATATATGCATGTTTGTGCAGGTCATTAAAGCATAGGTCTACACAAAATAAATTCAAGATGATTTTGGAGGGGGGAGGAGGTGCTATCAGGGGAATCAGGAAAAGTTTAATGTAAAAGGAATCAACTAGAGATTATAAATGGTGAAGATGAAAGAAAGTATGATTCAGACCACAATGTTGTACATGAGGAAGATTAAAAGAGCCAGTTTGCACATGAAAATAGGTAAAGTATAATTAGGTTGGAAAGAGAGTCTGGGACTAGATGTGGCCATTTTTAAACACTAACAGAAGACTTTACATTTTATTCTATGGTAATAATAAAAAGTTAGCTTTTATATAGCTCTATGTGCCAAGCACCCCTCTAAGTGCTTTAAAATTAGTATCTCATTTGATCCTGACAACGACCTGGGGAGGTAAGTGCTTTTACTATCTTCATTTTACAGATGAGAAGACTGAGGAAACGATGTTAAGTGACATTTCCAATATCACATGGCTTGTAAGTGTCTGAAGTCATATTTGAACTCGTCTTCCTAATACCAGGCCTAGAGTTCTATCCACTGTGCCATCAAGCTGCCCATAGTAATAGAGGCATAATAATAATAATAATAATAATAATAATAATAGTGATAGGTGGGCATTGGAGATTTTTAAGTAAAAGAATGATGTGGGAAGACCTAGGTCCAATAGAATGGGTGTTTAGGAAGAACACTTTAACTATGTGGATGATAGTTTTGAGAGGTGAGAGACTTAAGGCAGGGAGACTACTACACAAGGCGACTAAAATCAATCAGGGGAAGAGGTGATGATGATGTTCTAAACTAGGCTGTTGGCTGTGTCAGTAGAAAGAATGGGACTGATGCAAAAAATGTCTTAGATGGAGAAATGACAAGATTTGACAAGCGAATGGATATATGTGGCTGGGGAGACTGAGGAATCAGGTATGCCACTGACAGTGAGAACCTACATGACTAAAAGGATGGCAATACTCTTGACAAAAAATAGGAAAATTAGGGGAATAGAGTGAGTTTGGAAGGAAGAAAGAAAGGATTTATTTTTGGACACAATGAGTTGGTGATGCCATGGGCTATCTAGTGTGAGATGTCTGATATAAAACAGTTGGTGATATGGGAATGGAGAGCAGAATGGAACCCAGGGCTAGATATAGAGATCTAGATATATAGGCAGTCACCTATATAGTGATAATAATTAAACCCATAGGAAGTGATTAGGTCACAAAGTGAGAACATAGATACGGATACATCAAATTACCTTCACAGAATATCATAGATTGAAAGTGAGAAGGGACCTCTAATAGTCTAACCTCCTTTCATAGCTAAAGAACCCAGGACAGTTATGTGATTTGTCCATTTTCTTTTCTTTCATTTTCTTTTATTCTTAAAGTTGAATACATTTCTTTTTTAAGTAAATAATATTTTGTTTTTCCAATTACATGCAAAGATAGTTTTCGACATTCATTTTTATAAGATTTTGAGTTGCAAAATTTTTTTCCTTCATTTTCTCTCTCCCTCCTCCCCTCCCCAAGATGGAAAACAATCTGATATAGGTTATATATATGCAGTCATGTTAAACATATTTCCATATTAATCATGTTTTGAAAGAAAAAACAGAACATAGGGGTAAATCACAAAAAAGCAAAGGGAAAATAGATAGCATGCTTTGATCTGCATTCAGACTCCATAGTTCTTTCTCTATCATCCTTCATTTTCAAAGAGGACCGATGACATCACTGAGAGGTCTTGACTAGCATGTGAATTAGATGTGTTAGACAGAGATGAACAAAGTCATCAACTTTACTCTCTTTCAGAGTCATCAAAGTTCAGTGGCAAGATAAAACTCAAGGCCCTTGGCAATGAACTGGGATGCAGTGGATGACCTTGGTGTCTTTAATGTCTGAGCAAGCTCTGAGTGGTTCACAGCACTCGCTTCAGTTGCTTTCATGGCCATTGAAACAAACTGTTCTCATTTTCCCATTATCCTGGGGGAAATCTTCATATACTTGGGGTAAACCTCCCTCTAATGTATGGGTTAGAGGCCTGTTGGTTACTCTCAGTCTGGTTTAGTTCATCTGCAAAGATAGCATTACTAAGGTGTGGACATTGTACATGCTACAGTTTCTTGGAGCCATAGGTGAGAGTTGGGTGACAGATGGACACCAAAGATGGATAAGCTGCCCTGTAAAGGGCTCAGAAAGCCTTCACACCAGAGATGCTAGTCCTCCCTGAACACCACATACAGCCTGAAGTCCTTTGTATCCAAAGTCACAAAGGTAGCAAACATACGGGTGGCATTTGAACCTAAAACTTTTGACTCCACAGCCAATGATCTTTTTGCTGTTTTATGTTTTCCTCTCTCTTCCTAAAATTCACTAAAGGGCCATGATAATTATATTTCAAGAGTAAAATGCTAATCTATCAAGGGTAAAATACTGATCTATTGACCAATTTTCAACCAGCATTCTTTGGTAATATTAATCCCCTTCCTCTCTTGTCTGGACTGGGAATGTATAATTGCTCAGGGGAATTGAGGGGTAGTTTTGATCTATTCAACTGTGATTGAATTAATCTTTCTACATATGGATTGCTTATCAGTTAAGTTACAAAGTGCCCTGGCATGTATTCTGGATGAAAAGTATTAGGCAAATATAAGGGATTATTATTTTAGAAAGAAAAATCTATGTTACGTGATGAAACAGGATGAGTAAAAGATGGCCAGTGTACCATGAAAGAAAACGTACTAGAACTTAAATAGACTGGACAGGCAAATTACCCATTTCTTTAAATAATGGTAAAATTCTGCCCCAAGACTTATGAATCTTCAAATGAAAATGAAGCTATAGCAGCAAATATGTTTGCTTTAAACACTACGAAAAATCATTGAATTTTTTTTAACCTCTAGAAGGAATTTTAGTACCCTAGTCTAGCCCCTTAATTTTACAGCTGAAAAGCTTTGAGACCCAGAAAGGTTAAAGTTACAAGTCCAAAGTCACACAATTATTTAGTGGTAGAATGGTAATTAAAATTTTCCAGAAATAGAACAAGCTGCCTTGGGAGCTAGTGAGTTCCTCATCACTAGAGGCATTTAAGTGGAAGAGTACAAATGACCACTTGTCAGAAATAACGTAGATAAGATCTATGCTTTGGTTAAGAATTAAACAGGTGACCTCTAGAGTCCTGTCCAAATCACTTCTATAATTCTATGATCTTCCTTAATGGGGCTTGACCTGGTAAAATCTTAGGTCATTACTGCCTTTGCTGTATATGTCATGACAACTCACCAGTCCTTGAGAAGAAAAAGATTCTGAAACATTGATACAATCCACTGAACACAGAGATGTTTCCCCTTACTTTAAATTTTCCAATGAAAGAACTTTTGCTGCCTCCTTTCGTAAA
>NW_027185597.1:1432642-1463985 GCF_028583685.1 Petaurus breviceps papuanus | reverse complement strand
ACTTTATTTTACATGCCTGCAGTGGCATGTAATGTGATAATGAATGTGATAATAAAGAGACTGAAGAAGACATGAAATATTGCCCATAGGCAAGAGAAAACTAGTCCAAGCATAAAGAAGTAACAATTTTAATAAAATTGGAAATACAACCCCTCGCCGTTTTTTTATGCTTCTTCAGGCTACCAATGTTCCTTGCCATCTAGGTATCATTTTTGTGACATTGGTAAATGAAGGAAAAGCAGATTCAAATGGTGAGAGTTGGAAGAATGATTTGCATGCTAATCAATTGAAAGCTCAATTTGTGTGGCTATTTTGAAGATGCTGTTAAATGTGGTTTTTTTTCTTTTTACTGACACACTAGTGGAAAAAAAATAAATATTGTAAATAAAAACAAGCGAGGGAGGCTCTTTTGTGGTTAGAGTAGATCAACACAGAAATCTCGGAGACAGATTTCAGAGATCATGTCTAATTTTTCATTTTACAGGTGAAAAAATGGGTCTAGAGCCTAAGTGGCTTTCCTTAGATCACAGAGAGGAGATGAGAATTTAAGTCTTTTTGTCCAGTCTTTGAGGATTGTCCCAGATCAGAATTATCCATTATATATTTAAAGTACTTGGGCCTCCCCCATTCCAACACAAACAAGCATTCCCTGTCAAAAAAAAAAAAACAAAACTTCTGTGGGTTATCAACTAATATAAAGCTCATGGATCCCACTGATGGGTTTGCTCCTTCTAGTCAACAACAACAAAAGAAAAACACATTTTTTTTTCAGAACAAAAGCTGTTTAATCAAACAGCAAAGAAAAAAATATGACAAAAAAATATGCCAACATGCATACTTTCTCTCATAGATACAACCAATGGGAGAAGGTATCTATATTCAGAGGACATGTAAGAAGAAACCATTTGGAGGGGACATATACAGGTACATGCATGTATGATCATAAGACAAAGTAATTTTCCTAAAACACAAGACTGATCATATCTCTCTTCTGAACAATAGTCTTCAATGGTTCCTTATTTCCTCCAAGATAAAATACAAAACTAAAATCCTCAACCTAGCATTTAAAGCCTGTAGCAGCAAGCACCCTGCCAAACCCGGGATGGCTGCTAGCACAGGTTCTTTGATCTGTTTTTATAAAGGAAAGCAACTCAAAAGGTATTAACAATCTTACTTTACTCAAACACATATCAATGACCTAGGTCAGGGGAAAAGTCAGCACCCTGAACTTCAGAAAAAATACAAACAGAAATTACAATCAGACAAAAAAACAAAATATAGAGAAAATAACACGATTCAACAGACTGTTCTAGCTGTCTGATCATCAAATACCCACATAGTTAGTTACCAGAGAGAGAAGCACCAACATCTGGGTTTTCAAGGCCAGGGGGGCTCAACGACTGCCCAGAGTCTCATCTGACCTAAGCAGACAACTCTTTCCAGAGTGAGCCCCAAATAAAACCTCACATCAGGGAGTATATATAGCCTTCTCCAGGGTCAGAGAGCATCACAACCTTCATGATCCACTGCCCAATTACAAAGTAACAAAAGGTGTGATGGAAAAATAAGCCTCCCCTACACAAGCTTCTCTTGTTGGGCTCCAAGTGAGGGCCATTAAGGGGCAGGAAAGACCTTCATATTTCCTTACCATTACAAAGCCCTCCACAGTCTGTCTTCAACCAATCTCTCCAGATCACTCCCGTGACTCCTCTTCCTTCACTGAGCATTGCAGCCAAAGGGACCCATTGGCTAATGCCAGGACTCAGCATCCTCTCCCATGTTGCTGTCCTTTCACACATAGCTCAGTCCTAAAAGACATTCCCTCTTCCTCTCTGCTTCTAAACAGTCTTAGCTTCCTCATGTGTGAACAGGTCATCTCTCTCACAAAATGTGAACTCCTAGAAGGTGAGGAATGTTTCATTTTTTGCCTTTGTATCTCCAGCAGTTAATAGTAGGTGGCTAATAAATGCTTGTGATTGATTTTGAGGCCTAGTTTGGGCTTCACCTCCTCATCAATTGCTTAGTCATTTTTCAATGCTCAGATTCTGTGATCCCATTTGACATTTTCCTGGCAAAGTTATTGGAGTGGTAGGTCATTTCCTCCTCCACCTCATCTTACAGATGAGAAAACTGAGGCAAACAGTATTAGGTGACTTCCATGGCCACATAAATGTCCAAAGTCAGATTTGAATACAGGTCTTCCTGACTCCAGGCACTGTGCTGCATCACCTAGCCTCCTACTCAAAATCATTTCTTATTCTCCTATGATTTATGCTCTCCTCCTCAAATTATCTTATTTTTACTTACATATATTCATCTTATATCCTTCTCAATAAAATGAAAGTTTCTGGGAGGCAGGATGTATTTAATTTTTTTTCTTTTATATCCCCAGCACAAGAATACCTTTTATATTAGGTGCTTACTAAATTTTTTGCTGAGCAATTATTAAATATATGTTCCTCTTTCAAGTGTCAATATTCCTAAGACAATCGTTATAGTCATATCTATATATTACATTTTTAGACCATACTATATGGAAATAGACAGGCAGTATGGTATGGTGGGTAGAGAACTGTCTTTGAAACCATGTACACCTGGGTCAAGTCCTACTCTTCACATATACAAGTTGGGTGATTATGGGCAAGTCATAAATTCTCATTGCTCCACGTTAAAAGGAAATTTCCTCACCTTGGAGTTCCCTCCACCAGTCATATCACAGTTCCAATCCCTATGCTCTATCTATAAGAATACACCAAAATTTAGAAATCCTATTTAACTTCCTCCTACCTTTAGCACAACAGGAAAGGAAATCATATAATCAGGCAAGTGACAGAGCAGCTGTACCCAAGTTTATCCAAATCAGTAGGACACAATTTCACCCCTCTCTAGCCCTACTTCCTATTAGAATTACTTTTGTAGTATATACTTTTCTTTGCTGACAACATATTCATAAAGAAATGTTGACAAAATATCCTCTGAAAGCTGTATTCTTGATCCTGGGATGTAAAGAGACATAAGAAGTTTGTTTTTAGGGGTGGCTAGGTGGCACAGTGAGTAAAGTGCCAGCCCTGGAGTCAGGATGACCTATGTTCAGTTCCAGCCTCAGACACTTAACACCCACACAAAAAAACTAACCATGTAACCTTGGGCAAGTTACTTAACCCCAATTTCCCTCCAAAAAAGCAAAAAAAAATTCATTTTTAAACAAATCATTCCCCAAGGAAAGCTGATTCACTTTCAGGGCATACACTATATACAGCAAAAACATTGGAGTCTAAAGAAACATATGAATGCATAAGATGAGACAATGGAATGATTTTGGCTAAGGTAAAGAGTTACAAATCTACATTCTAAATAATATAGTACTAGTTCAAAATACTATCAGGATGTTTTTGTGATACAGTTAATTCATAGTTATCACTGAAAGAGGTGAGAGTCTATCAATTACTCTTCAGGGATAATATAGCAATAAATCCAAATATTATCTTTCTTTTTAGTGGCAAGAGATTTAACCAAAATATAAACTGTAGAATTTCTCCTAGAAGCGCCCCCCCTTTTTTGGATCCTTGTTTCTTTTTTATCTATTCATTTTATTAGTTGCTTATTTGTTCATTTACTTTTTTATTTATTCATTTCTTTATTTGGCTTTTAGCTTATGTTGGCTGGAATGGCAAGAGGCTTAGTGGATCCTGATATAGGTACAGTATTTATGGAAGGGGTAGTAGAATTAAATGCAGACCCAATACTGATGGGCTGCAATTGATCACTCCCAGAGTGACTTCTCTGGAATTCTTTTTACAATTCTCTTTGGGTTCTGTTAGGACAAAGGGAGGAGGAGCATTTGTGTATAAGTGGAAATGCACCTTTAAGAGGAAGAGCTATGGTGGAAGGTGGACCTCCTCTCCACCAGGGGGCATACAGTATACTTCTGCATTACAGCAACATGCTAAATTCTGCCATATGGTCTTTGAAACTAAGAAAAAAATGTGACAGAATTGTCATGGTTGCATGCCCTTCAGATGTTTCTACTCATTCTATCAAATACATACTTTGGAGGCAATTTTTGAATCAATACTCCCTCATTTTCACAGCCCTTGCCTGCATTGTTTCCTCACCTCCTCATAAATATGAAGTTTCCTCCACAGAAAGAGAACAATTCTTTCTCTCAACAATTCCAGAGGAACATAGAAATCCTCCTTCTGTGATATTATAACCATTTTAGATCTTGCATGGTGAAAGGGCAGAATAAAACTTGGTGGGAGATCAGAAGGGTACACATCTCTGTTCTGCCAACGAGTAGTCACCTCCTATTTATTATAAGGATCAGTCTCCTTTCCTTTCTTAGGCAGAATCAAACAATCACTCTATCAGTCATCACGCAATAAATAATGATAACAAAAGCTAACATTTACTAGATATCACTACTGCTAGCTATTATTATTAACATAACAGAAACAAGAATGCACCACAGAAGTCTTTAATGCTGCAATAATCAACTGTGTTCAATCAATTTCTCATTCATTAGAGTTGTGTGGTCCCCAAATGTCATTAAGAACTCCATTTTCAATGATTTGATTTTCACAAGTATCAAGCTTATGAATTTCTGTGCCTTGAACAGACTAAGATAGAGATGGGAGATGAAGATTTAGGTTTTATAGAAAGGTGTTACTTCCCATCATGAATATGACAGTCTCTTTCTCATCCTTGAGCAGCATCAATCAATCAATCAGGAAGCATATATTAATGTTGATGGCAAAGTAATAGATTAGTAGATAGATGATAGAATATTTACTAAGTGGTTACTATGTGCTAGTTGCTGTCCTAAGCAAAATAATAATAGATAACATTTACATCATGGGCTAAGGTTTGAAAAGTGTTTTGTATATAATATCTCATATGAACATCACAGCAGTCTTTGAGGTAAATGCTATTATTATCAACATTTTACAGATAAGAATTCTGAGGCTGAGAGAGGTGACATCAATTACCCAGAGTCATTAAGTATCTGAAGATGTCGATCATCCTAACTCCAAGTCCAGCATGCTATCTACCATATTATACCATTGTGTACTAGGCACTATACTAGGCATTGGTGAAAAAAAAGTTAAACAATCTCTACTCTCAAGGTGATTATATTTTATTGGGGAAGAAGCTAATGTCAGCAAAACTATTACTTTGTTCCTGGATCTTTGTACACCGCTCATATCTAGTAGCCAATCCCTGCTATTGCTTCTTCCTTCGAGGCTTCTACAGACCTTTGTATTCTCATAGCCAGGTTACTTCTAATATCCTCATAAAGGATGCCCTTTGTTTATAATATGATTTGATATGATACAATACAATGCAATGTAACATAATATAACCCAACCAAACCCAGTAAAATAAACATTTATTAAGCACCTGTTATGTATCAGTTACCGTATTAACCCTGGGGATACAAATAAGAAAAAGACAGTCCTTTTCCTCAAGGAGCTTACAATCAAAGGACAACAAAGAGCTTGCAATCTGAGACAGCACAAAAGGAAACTGAAAGGAGAGGGAGGGTACTGTAAGTGAGAGTCAAAACCACACAGAGCAATTGGTGGGAAAAGAATTTATGTATAGTTTATTCACATATCCATATGTTACATGTAGTTTCTTCATATGTGTGCATTTAAAATTCACATATATACTAAAAAGGAAATGAAAAATTAATGTTAATAATATTATGAAATAATAATATTATGAAAGGTGGCATACTGGTAGGTAATTAATAATTTTCTCTTTTTTTAAATGTGTCCAATAATAATGTCATTAAATATATATATATATACACCTTTCATAGCTTCCCTTAAGATACCTTGAGAAGTGATCACTCAGGTTTCTCAAAATAGTACTGCCTCTAGTCTATTACTAGTACGGGCTATGACTTAATCCTTCAGGAAAAATCATAAACTTATCTTTGGACACCCTATCAATAAGAGTCTTAGAAGTACCTTGGAAGGTTCTTGGATGCTTCTAAGCATACCTGGACTTGGTTTTGAGACAGTTTTCTGTGTAAATTCACATTATACAAATTCAATTCTGCATAAAGAATTCTGAAAGAAATTTGTATTAAGAAAAACAAAAGCTCTTCCTTTGAGCCATCCTAGGTAATCATTCAAAATGGTGAGGTACTCTCTTGATCCTGAAAACCCCACAAAATCATGTAAGTCAAGGGGTTCAAATCTCCGGGTCCACTTCAAGAACACTCATGAAACAGCCCAAGCTATCAAGGGCATGCATATCCAAAAAGCTACCAAGTATTTGAAAGATGTCACATTGAAGAAACAGTGTGTTCCTTTCCGTCGATATAATGGTGGAGTTGGCAGGTGAGCCCAGGCTAAGCAATGGGGTTGGACACAGGGTCGGTGGCCCAAAAAGAGTGCTGAATTCTTGCTGCATATGGTTACAAATGCAGAGAGTAATGCAGAACTAAAGGGTTTGGATGTGGATTCTCTTGTCATTGAGCATATCCAGGTTAACAAGTCTCCCAAAATGCAACAGCGTACTTACAGAGCTGGTCGAATTAACCCATACATGAGTTCTCCCTGCCATATTGAGATACTTACTGAAAAGGAACAAATTGTTCCTAAACCAGAAGAGGAGGTTGCTCAAAAGAAAAAGATATCCCAGAAGAAACTGAAGAAACAAAAGCTTATGGCAGGGGAGTAAATATGACATTAGAGTGCAAATAAAAGTGAAATGAAACCATTTGTTACAGTAAATATTTTTGAAGTAAAAAAAAAAGACAAAAAGCATATACTGTATGATAAAATATTATACAATGCAAATAAAATAAATGATGGTGGGAAGCTGAGAAACATCTCTAAATCAGTTAGTTTCTTGTGTCTGCAGAGAGTAAGAAATATTATGTCTTTCCTTGTGTTTAATAGTTATCCTTACATTTTCACAATGGCCAGCACTGTTCTTGAGGAGAAAAGTGAACCATGTTGTAAGCCTAAGGCAATGAATTTGGAAATAAAAATGAAAATAATTAGAAAATATGGACAAAATTGTCATAGTTAGAACGTGAACTTAGTCTTATGGTGTCAACTGTGAACACCACAGTAAAGGATCTGTCCTGAATAAGGAGCATACAAAAGGCAATATTCACATGAAGTCAACTTATCTGTCAAAACAAAAAGAAGGTGCGCTTCTAGAGAGGGAAACTATTTTAGAGGGAGAAACGATTAACTATGTGACTAGAAGAGCAGACTCAGAAGATTACTTGTTTAAGCTAGACTTGTAGCTGCTTTGAAAATTTAAAGGTGAAGGAACATTTGCAAGCAGTGGTTGGTTTGTATGGTTTAAAAATTGTGCAGGATTTCATAATGTGCATGTTTCAGGAAAGGCTGCTAGTGCAGATATTGAAATAGCAAAGAAGTTGCCAGAGTTCTTGCAAAAAATAATAGCTGAAGCTGCCTCCTTGTTGGAGCAAATCTTAATATGGATGAGACTGTCCTACTTTATCAAAGAAGGCCATCTTAGTAGGGAAGGCCATATCTTGGTAGAGGAAAAAACTATGCCAGGGCATAAAGCTTAGAAAATTAAAGTTACTCTTCTTTTTTTTCTTCTTTTTTTCTTTCTTTTTTTTTTTTTTTAAAGCAATAGGGGTTAAGTAACTTGCTCAAGGTTACACAGCCAGTTATTTCTGGGTGTGGTGCTGAGTATCCGGGATTTGATCCAGGTCATCCCGACACTGGAGCCGGTGCTCTTACTCGCTGAGCCACCTGGCCACCCCTAAAGTTACTCTTCTGTTGGAGGGAATGCATCTGGGATTGCAAATTAAAACTCTTCTTAGGCACCAGTCAGAAAATCCCAGACCACTGAAAAGAATCAGCAAAGCTACCTGTGCATTATTTCCCCAGTGCTAAGGTATGGAAAGCCTCTATCTTCTTTGAATGCACTGTTCATTTGTAAAGTCAGAAGTTTTCTAATAACAATGGCATTTCTTTCAAGATTCTACTTATTTTGTATGATACCCTAAGTCACCCTTCCCATCTGGAGGATTTTAATCAAAATGTAAAAGTGGTCTATTTTCTTGAAACCTCATTATTACAGCTTCCTATCTCATTATTACAATGTATAGATATGGGAGTGATTGAGAATTTTAAGGCGTGTTATTTACAACTACATTTGTCCAATCAGTTGCAGCTTTGGATATATATATATATATATAAAAGCACTTGAAATAAAGAGATTTCTGGAAATTCTGTAATATTGACCAAGTAATCTGGAATATTTTTAAGGTATGGGAAGATGTAAAAGAAAAATGTCTGAAGAGAGTTTGGGGGGAAAGCGTGCTCTGAGATTGATCCATTTTTATGGGTTTGACAAATATGAAACATTCAAAGAAGTGAATAACAAAATTGTAAAACTGGCATGAGAATTACAGCTAGAAATGGATGAAAAATGATGTGGAAGAGTTTGAGTCTCATGGAAAAGAAGTGTTGAATGAGGAAATGATTGAGCTGCAAAGATTTCTGAAGAAAGGGGCGCTTTGGAACCTGCGATCAAACAAAAAAGTTTCAACTTATCATTGACGGAAGCATTTCATCACTTGAGTGAATGTTTTTCTTGTATAGAAAAGATGGATTCAAATACTTCTAGATTTTTAAAAGTTTAAAAACTAGTTGAAGATAATATAACTTGGTATCATCAGATATATAAGGGGGGAGGGGAAAGAGAGCCACTGTCCAAATATCACTTAATAGCTTCGTTAAAAAAGTTATGCAACCAACCACCAGTGGTAAAGCCTAAGGTGCAAGGGGTGGAGAAGTGACAAGATACTGCACACCTCTGATAACTTTACTGTATATTACTGTGCATACTTTATGATTAACTTTATCTTTCATTTCATAATGATATTTATTATGGTACTATATTTAATATGTCTGCATTTTAATACATTTGATGACTTGCAGAAAGGTATTATGTGTATTAAGTTAAATGAGTGGTTAGGGACAAATTCACATTATATAAAAATTGTTTTACACTGAGGTCTGCAGAATGGTCCACATGAAATTAGAACTGTCTATATTTGACAAAGGTGGTAGATTAAATGATTTTGATGTTATTTTTTATTTACCTGAGTTTTTTTTCTAATGCAAAGTAATAGGGAGATATTAAGAAGCACAATACACATCACACAAACAGCCTAGGAGAGGAGGGAAAAGTGTCTCTTTTCTTCCATATGATACTTTGAACATTACCTGCGTATTGCAATGGCCAGTTGCTGTGCTACTACATGGAGGGCAATGTGGAGTCTTGAGAACCTGAACAATGCTTTAGCTAGTTAGTCCATTTGAAATGACAGAGGACAACACAGAAAAGCAATACCAAGGAAGTGGTAGAAAAGGGATTATATAACCAAATCCAAGCTAAGATCTTCTGCTGAGCACTACTCTATGCAGCACTGAATAGGTAAAGGTGGGTTCTAAGTGACAAGGGAATATCAGACAAGGGGAACTAACAAATCAATACATGTCCAGAAAAGAAGAAATTCACTGAAACCAGAGCAGAATTCTGTGCACAGCAGATGTATGAATTGTTTGCTCAAGGGCTCCTGAAAGTTCTTCTGTTTTGATTGTGCCTTGCCCGCATTGAATTAATGAACCTCAACTCTCACTGACAAATACAAATGGGGACTGAAACACAGGTTGGATGAGCATCTCCCAAGTGATGCTGCCAAGGGTGTTCCTACACTGAGTGAAAGGGGCTTAATGACCCCTAAGGCCCATTCTAATCCCTATAGTCTATGTATGATTATATGTTAATGCTTTTAATATAAGACACAAGATAAAAGTTGAGATGGTGCTGGTGGTGATGAGGGTTCCCTCACATACCTCTAAATATGAAAACCCAAAGGGAATAATGATATTGATTCTTTATCAGTGGCTTCAGAGTGAATTTGTGATCATATTTTAATCTAGATTGATAAGAGTCTGCAAATACCAAGAGTTTTTATTTCCTTTGTTTTTATTTAATTTGCTGGTCTATATGCCCTCATAAATAAACCTGTGCCTTAGCATCTTCAATTTACACAGACTGTATAGCAAGAGATACTTAGCAATATAGTTTTGTAAAATCTGATGGGAACTGTTTTCGTTCATTCTGGATATATATTGTCCCTGTTGTTTATTCATTGAGCATTATCAGTTCTAGATTCTTCAAGATTTCTAGAACAGAATACT
This sequence comes from Petaurus breviceps papuanus, assembly GCF_028583685.1. Taxonomy (NCBI): domain Eukaryota; kingdom Metazoa; phylum Chordata; class Mammalia; order Diprotodontia; family Petauridae; genus Petaurus; species Petaurus breviceps. The sequence continues at coordinate 1,453,771 of NW_027185597.1, read as the reverse complement.
TAGCATATGGGGGAGGGGACACCCTCTCTAGACACTAACACTTTGCAAATTATGCAGGCCTGGTTGGATTTGGCCGTATAATGAAGTTTGAAAGCTCTCTTTAGCGTTTCATTCAAATAGAACAAAGAGGAATCCTTGCTTAACATTTTAAAAAGTTTAATTAGAGACTAAGATTGTATTTTTTTTCTGGAAGTACTGTGCCTCTTTTATTACCATAAGTAGCAGTACAATAGATGGCTAAATCACCAACCTTACATATACCTTAAACCCACAAAGGCTTAGAGCAAAATAACCCCCGTTTCTACATTTTTTTTAGATAACTGATATGTAAATTAAAGGTGGTCTCTTACACAGGATACCCATATACTAAAGGTGGCTGTCATATAGTAAGATGGCATGTTTCTTTTAAAGCATCTTTAGCTGAATGTAACTCCATGTGCTTTTCCACCAAAAGCTATGATCAAGAATAAGTGTGGCGGGAACAGCTTCCATTTTTTTCCCTCCAGGGATAAAGTATTTCCAGGGAACTGTGCAGCTTCTTGCATCAGTCCCATTTAACTTAGATGAGGTAGAATAACAACATAGATAATTATAACACCATTGCCCTATTCTTTGGATTCAAAGATAACTGGGGAGAAATAGAAATGCTTTTTTTCAAGCTTTTAGATGCATGAAGTGTATTCACTTGGTCAGGAAATATGTGTCCCTGATGGGGAGAAGTCACTAGATTTTGGAGTTGCCATATTTCAATATGATATTGAAACATACACAGAGAAAAAGAGGTAGTGTGTTCTTGATGCAGATCAATCAAAATCCATGATTTAGCATGGCTAATGCAGAAATTTATTTTCCATATTATATATATACATATATGGTAATGAGTTTTGTTTTACTTTCTCAGTGGGTAGGAAAAGGGGAGAGAGAATTTAGAATAAAAAATATCATTTAATTTAAGAAAATAAATAAATAAAATCTATAGTATAATGGAAAGAACACTGGAGTTTGAATCAGTGAATCTAAGCTCAAATTTTTACTCTGTCACTTGTACCTATATGACTTTAGACAATTCACTTAAATCATCTGGGCCTTAGTTTCTTTGTCTGTGAAATGAAAGGCAGCTTTTTATGAACAGAGAGGTAGCCCCATGGTGAAGGCTTGGTTTTAAATGCTGCTTCTGAATTATACTGGTCGTTTGACCCTGAATATCACATAACCTCTCAGTGCCCCCAGAAAACTCCAGGAGATTATACTTTGAAAAGCAAATGTTATTTGCCTTGGAAGAGAATGGTCCCTTCATGAATAAAGTCACACATCTAGTTTAAAAAATGAAAAATAAAAGGATTGGGCCAAATTATCTCTAATATTCTTTCTAGCTCTAAATGTATAATCTGTGGTCTGCTGTACTCCTATAGCTCAGTTTAGGGTAGGATATAAAGATGTCATACTTTTACAATTGACCCAGCTAATAGAAGTCATACTAGATCTAACCTAATTTCTAAGTTGGGTCTAGGGCTGTCTAAAACCTTCTTGGGGGGAGTGTGGCTATGAGATAGAACATTTGATGGTGAACCATGAGCCATTTGGTGTTAGAGTACCAGTATCTTTCAGCCAAGCACAGCGAATCAGTGACTTTGCAGACATATCTGTGTATAGCATGTGCCCAATAGCATGTTCATTGACAATACATTGTCAATACAATACATTGACAATACAGGCAAATGTATATCCCATAAAATTCTCATAATTTAGTATTTGTTAAGATATTTCATATTTATTTTCTTCTGCCAAAGAAATAAATCTATCAGCATTTATTAAATGACTATGATACCTCCCAGCACTGGCTTTGTGTTAGATATCGGGGATTAAAACACAAAAAAAGTTATATTCCCTACTCTCAAAGAAATTAAATTACATTGGTGAACAATATGTATGGGGATATATAAATGCAAAATATATGAAAACAAACACAAAGTCATATCAGGGAAGAAACCGACAACTGAGGAGATAATGGATGAGTTTCTAAGGAAGGTCAGAATTCCAAGAGGAAGAGGTAAGGAGAGTATGCATTCCAGTCATGGGAGACAGACTGGGCAAACACACACTGACAGGAAATGGAAAATCACATAAAGGAAAATAGGTCAGTTTGTCTCAAATGCAGCTTGGAAAGGCATATTGGAAGCCAACTGAGGAGACATCAAAGGGGGCAAGCAAGAGTGAGTCCTTTTTTAAAACCTAAATATTTAGTCTATAAAGTCGTTTCTTTTATTGATTTCTTAGTTTATCATCTATGTATGTTGCACTTCCTAGATTTTAGACACTACTGGGTTCACAGTGATAAATAAGACATGTTCATCCATGCTATAATTTTGCTGCATGATTCTTTTCAAATAAGATGATTCATATTCTGAGGACACTTAAAGGTACATGTAAACCCAGTAAATAAAATCTATTTTGATGTTAAACATTTTCATTCCTAGAGGATATAGAAAAAGATGTCAGCAAATCTCACATGAGATTGATTATACTTTTTCTTTTGCCTTTATTTTATAGGTAACAGAAAGGTTCATGAGAGGTGACTTCGTCATATTTTTGGATACAGGTCACTGAGTATTAAAGGGAACCCTGAGTCACAGGCATGTGGCATAGCAGAGAAGTGGAAATGCATTATAATTAAAGATCCTGAGACATTTAAAAACTAGTATTTTTCCCAATTACATGTCAAGACAGTTTTTAGCATCCATGTTTATGATATTTTGAGTTTCAAAACTTTCTCCCTCTCCCACTCTCCTCCTCTCTTCCAGAAATGGTAGGAGACCAGATATAGGTTATACATGTGCGATCATATAAATATATTTCCATAGTAGTCACAGTTGTAAAAGAAGAAACATTTAAAAATTGAAAAATAATAACTTGAAAAAGTATGCTTTGATCTTCATTCAGATACCATGAGGTTTTTTTGTTTGTTTGTTTGCTTTTTAAATCTGGACTTTGATAGCATTTTCCTTCAAGAATCCTTTGTGATTTTCTTTGATCTGCTGGGAAGAGCTGAGTCATTCATAGTTAATAATCACACAGTGTTGCTAATACTATGTACAATGTATTCCTCGTTCTGCTCATTTCACTTTGCATCAGTTTGTACAAGTATTTCCAGATTTTTCTTGTCTGCCAGTTCATCATTTATCATTGCACAACAGTATTTCATTACATTCATATACCACAGCTTGTTCAGCTATTCCTCGATTGATGGGCATCCCCTCTATCTCCAATATTTTGCCAACATATAAATATATTTACTATGTAGGTCATTTTCCTGTTTTTATGATCTCTTTGAGATACAGACGTAGTAGTGGTGTTGCTGGATCAAAGGGTATACACAGTTTGGTTGTCCTTTGGGCATAGTTCCAAATTGCTATCCAGAATGATTGAATCAGTTCACAACTCCACCAATGATGCATTAGTGTCTCAATTTCCCCCCATCCTCTCCAACGTTTATAATTTCTTTTTTTGTCATATTAGTCAGTCTGATAGGTGTGAGGTGCTATTTTAATTTGCATTTCTCTAATCAAGAGTAATTTAGAGTATTTTATATGACTATTAGATAGCTTCGATTTCTTCATCTGAAAACTGCCTGTTCAGAACCTTTAACTATTTATCAATTGAGTAGTTTGTATTCTTATAAATTTGACTCAGTTCTCTTTATATTTGAGAAATGATAACTTTATCAGAGACAGATACTATATAGATTATTCCTCAGCTTTTTGTTTTCCTGCTAATCTTGGTTGTATTGGATTTTTTGTGCAAAAATTTTTTAATATAATCAAAATGGTCTGTTTTACATTTCATAATGCTGTCTACTGTTTGGTCATGAACCTGTAACTCCCTTAACTTCTTTACGAATCTGGATGCTATACTACTTGGTGCATATATGTTTAGTATTGATATTATTTCACTGTCTATGGTAACTCTTAACAACACATAGTTTCCTTATTTATCTCTTTTAATTAGGTATTTTTGCTTTTATCTTGTCTAAGATTAGGATTGCTGTCCCTGATTTTTTTTTTTTACTTCAGCTGAAGCATAGTAATTTCTGCTCTAGTTCTTTACCTTTACTCTAAGCATGTCTCTTTGCTTCAAATATGTAGGATTCTGATTTGTTCTACTCTGTTATCTGTTTCGGTTTTATAGGAAACCTCATGCCATTCACATTCACAGTTATGATTACTACGTATTTCCCTCTATCCTATTTTTCCTTCTCTTTGTCCTCTCTCCCCTTTTAGCCTTGTCCTCTTGACGGTGTTTTGCTTCTGTCTACTGCCTCCCCAGTCTGCCTGCCCTTCCGTCAGTCACTCCCCTCCCCTTTCCTTAAATTCCTCCCCTGCTACTTTACTATCAAGTAAGGTGGATTTCTATATTCGATGTATTGCGTATATCATTCCTTCTTGGAGCCAAGAGTGATGAGAGTAAGGTTCAAATGCAGCACATTACCCATCCTCCATCTTGCCCTCCACTGTCGGGGGTTTTTAACGCCTCTTCAGGTGAAACAATTCGCCCCCTTCTACCTCTCCCTTCCTTCTGTACCAAGTGTGCTCCTCTTTCTCACCCCTCGATTATGTTTATGTCATCCTCGCAAATTCACCTTATACCTGCACTAGGGGTGGGGAAACTGTGGGCCACAGGTGGCCCTCTAGGTCCTCAAATGTGACCCTTTAACTGAATCCAAACTTTACGGAACAATTTTCCTTAATTAATGGATTTATTCTGTAAAAGTTGGACTCCATCAACAGACTGCACGCAAAGACTTAGAAGGCCACAGGTTCCCCAACCCTCTGTCCCTGTATGTTCCTCCTAGCTGTACTGTTAGTGGAACATTTTTTTTTAAGAATTACAAGTATCATCTTCACATGTAGGGATATAAACGCCTCAGTTCCATTGAATCCCTTATGTTTTCTTTTGTCTTTTTACTGTTGGGTCTTGATATTAGAGATCAAATTTTTTGTTCAGTTCCAGTCTTCTTATGAAAGCTTGAAATCCTTATATTTTATTGAATGGCCATTTTTCCCATTGAAGTATTATGCTTAATTTTGCTGAGTAGGTGATTCATGGTTGTAGTTCTTGCTCCTTTACCTTCTGGAATACCATATTCCATGACATTTTATTCTTTAATGTTGAATTATCTAAGTCCTGTGTAATTCTTATTGTAGCTCCCAGATATTTCAATTATTTCTTTCTAGCCACTTGCATTACTTTTTCTTTAACATGATAGTTCTATAATTTGGCTGTAACATTCCTTGGAGTTTTTATTTTGGGATCCCTTTCCTGAATTGATCAATGATTTCTTTCAATGCCTATTTTGCCCTGCAGTTCCCAGATATCAGAGTAATTTCCCTTAACAGTTTCTTGAAAGATGCTGTCTGGGTCCTCCTTTGGATTTTGACTCTTAGGTAGTTCAATGACTGTGACATTGTCTTTCTTGGATCTATTTTCCAATGAGGTATTTTACATTTCATTCTATTTTTTTTCATTCTTTTAAATTTATTGATTCTTGATGTCTCAAAGAGTCATTAGCTTCCACTTGCCCAATTCAAGCTTAAAAGGAGTTGTTTTTCTCAGTTAGCTTTTGTACTTCATTTTCCATTTGGCCAATTAGGGAGTTGTTTTCTTCAGTTGATTTTCATATCTCTTTTTCTTCCCTTCAATTCCATTTTAAGCAGTGGGTTTTTTTTCTAAGCTGTTGACTTTTTTTTCATAATTCTCTTTCGTCACTCTCATTTCTTTTGTTTTTCATTTTTTCTTCTGCCTCTCTTAAATGGTGTTTAACCTCCTTTTCAAGCTCTTCCATGAGTTCTTTTTGTGCTTTAGACCACTTCCCATTTTCCTTTGAGGTTTTGCCAATAAGTGTTTTGACACTGTTGTCCTCTTCTGAGTTTGTGTCTTAATCTTCCCTGTCACCATAGTAACTTTCTATGGTCAGAGTCTTCTTTTGTTGTTTTTTGTTCATCTTTTTTGGCCTTTTTCCCATTCTTTTAAATTTGAGCTCTGATCCTGGGTTGGAAGGGGTACTGTCTTGGGCTTCTTGTGCCAGGGGCTGCAGACCCTCGCTGTCTACCTGGTGCTACACTGATGCTGTCCTGAAGCCCCCAGGGGCTCCTTATATGTGGTGCTCCACTGAGGTGGTAGGATACTGGAGGCTCTAGGCATCTGGCAGTTTACTTGGTGTTTAGCTGGGGTCCTCGTGCTAGTGTCTTGTGAGTGCTGAGGCCATGTGATGTTTCTCCATTTTCCCAGGGCTACACTGAAGACTGGAAGCTGCAGGCTGTCTGTTTTCCTGGGACTATGCTGAAGCACTGTGGAGGAGGTCCAGCATTGGCAGCTGCTGTTTATTTAGCTACCTGTAGTGTTGGTGTTTACCCAGGGCTATGCTGAGACACATGAGGGGTCCTGACAGCATTTACCTGCTCCACTATACTAGGGCTCAGGATCTCCCACTGATTTGCTGAGGGGAAGGGTCTTGTTTCTGGCTTTCTGGGAAAGGGTGAGACAGACTTTTTTTGTCGATCTTTCAAGTTTCTTGGGCTAAAAAAATTGTTTCACCCCATCTTTTTACTTGTTCTAGGACTTGTTTGGAAGTGCTATTTTATGGTTTTTTGGAGATGAATATGAAAGAGTTACGGCGATTTATGCCTTATGCCTCCATCTTGGTTCCAAGAAGTTAGGAGACAAAAAAAAAAAACCTGGGACATTCTTGAAGCTTCTAGATTCTCAAGGGAGGTTCTAATCTAGAGGTATTCTGAGAAGTCTTAAGGACACCCAGAAGCCTACTTTGTTTTTGTATCACCCCATAATGAAGAATGGGAAACCTTCAGTTACAGTAGACACATCAGTTTGCTCAGCATCTAAGTATTGCAATATAATTTAATATCACTGAAGATACATTTCATTACATTACCTGCCCATATAAAAGGAGTGACAAAAATCTTAATGCATTTTTAGATGTCAAAGATTAAAACAGCAGTAAGACTTTCATGACACCCTGTGTATAGGTTTATTTTTTGCTAGCATCCTATTATGATTACTCAAAACATTGTAGAGGTGACAATTCTTGATCATGGTAGTGGAACGCACATGGGAAATGGGGTGATCAAGGATATAACTGTCTCTCTGTGTGAGAGAGTTAGAGCAGAATAAAGCATGGGAGCTGAAAGGGAGGCCAGGGTGCTTAATGGGACATTGACATATATCTTGAAGTCTGTTAGGATAAAGCCAGGGACTGAAATGGAGAGAAAGAATTAACTAGAAACTATGTTCTTTGATAAATAAAGGAGAAGGACGTCAGGGCTGGTTGGAAATTAATATTATGATACTTCTTAAATGGAACACAGTAGGGAATTAAAAGGGGATATCTAATGCTTCTATTGTTCTAAAATGTTGGGGCAGGGGGAGGATGAGAGATGCTATAGTTGGTCCTAAAGGCAATGATCAAGGGCATAGGGTCTTCTGAGATGTCAGTTCTCTCTAAGTACAAGAGTTGGCATAAAAATGAGAAGAAAAAGCCTAAATGAAGGGAACTTTATTAATAATAGGATGGGGTTTCCAGAGGAAACAATGGAAGGAGTACACAAAACTGCATTGGGACTTTCAAGGGAAAGAATTTTAGTGGATAGGGATATGAGGGTTATGGGAATAGGTGAGAAGCTGGTTTTCATTTGGGCAGCTGGAGAATCTGTATCACCATGATTGGGAGAGGTTTAGGTATGAGTTTACTAGCCAAAGACTAGTAAACTGTAGTACCTTTTGACTCTAACATTCCCTTCTTTCATTTAACTAAGGATGTGGTTTTTGTCCCTCTTGAGAGCTGGAGGCAAAATTTTATATTGTATTCAAGGGGTTGTGCCAGATATTAGGTCCTTTTTTCAGGTATATCATTTTGGGACTAAGAAAGTATTTTTTCTGGGCTGTGTGCCATATCTTGAAACCATACTCAGTCCCATTGCTTTTCCCCTGTTCAATCTATAGTCTTTGCTTGAGCCAGAATGAGAAGATAATGAAGTATTAAGGGAGAGAATTAAAGTATTATGTGATAACTGCTATATCCCCAATGATAACTAAGTAGACAAGCTCTTAACCCTGTAGTTGGTTCAACAGTTGTGAGTCTTGCTACCCCAACTACCTGCTCTTACTTTCCCATTCTCAGTGATGTTTAATAAGATCTGCAGGCAGTTAGGGCTTGAAAATGACTGATAATGTTGCCAATATTATGCCTACTTAAAACCCAGATTATGTATGAAACATTGTAAATTGTGTATGTTCTGTATGGAGCAATCCTTGCAGAGCCTAGGGCATAGGGAGAGGAAAACCTTTCCTCCATTATCATTACCCACCTCTTATCAATCTCCATAAAATCCTGTGATTTCAGTCACTCATACCCAGGATGAAGCCTACTACTTTCAAAAGTTGTAAAGAAGAAGTCAATAAATCAGTATTTATCAAGCACTTACTATATGCCAGACTCTGTACTAGGGTGTGAGGATAAAAATAAAAGAATGAAACAAGCCTTACTTTCAGTGAGCTAAAATTCTAGTGGTGGAGACAAGTACATATAAATGTAATAAGTGATGGATACATGTACACAAGAGTCTTTGATGCTACTCTACATACAGGAGACTAGGGAGAGCCCATTTCTGCAAAAGTTGTGATGACATATAAAGGAAGTGACTTAGAGATTAGAGGATGTGTAGATGATTTGTACCTGATTCTGGTCTCCTAACCATGAATGTTATTCCCTTTGAGTGACTATAGTTGCAGAACCAAAACTGATGGGTCTCAGTCACTCCCTGTGGCTAGAAACTTTCTCCTCTCTGAGGCTGACCTTTTGCCCTATGAAAGGAGCCTTGGCCGTTGCCTCTGTTTGCTCTGCTGAAGGAATTGGAATGAAGACATTGGAAATTACAACATGGTAATTTTCAAAAGGTTAAGAGAGCAAACCTCTTAGCATCTCAGTGTCCTGGTTTGTAGCCAATCCAGAGTTAATGCTACAAGTGACCTTCAGAGTAATACCTGGTACTCACATCAGTGGTAGCTAAGAAAAGTACTTTTCCAGCAGCAAAGTCACATTTGACTGTGAATTGGCAGAATCAATGACATGTAAGAACTGAGTTTAGCAAGAGCCCACTCTCCCCAGAGACAGTAGGTAGGACAGGAGACAGTATATTCCCTAGGCTTCAGGATATGGAGGTATGAAGAGGAAATGTTTGTATTTGTGTTCTTCCTATAGCTTCCAGGTAGATATCCCTTTTTAAAAGTTAATATTAAATTTAATTTTAATGTTAAATAAATAAAAATATTAAAATTAAAAATTAATAAATATTAAGCGGTTAAATGGAATTGTAGTACTAGTAGTTGTCCAACACAGGAGGGAACGCCACTAGTGGAGGCTCTAGCCAAAAATGGTAGAGAAGGGACAGAACTGAAACCTCAGGCCACTTCTAGAACTTGTAGAGATAAATATAGCAGCCTGACTTAGGGAGAGTGAGCCGAGAGCATGCATGCTACATGAAAGTACGGACAGCATAAATATAAAGTTTATGCATACATATACATGTATTTATATGCAAAGTAGTTCAGTACAAAGCAGCTGAGGACACAGAAGATGGTGTCACAGCTATATGACCTTGTATCACTCTCTTGCTTTGAATGTTGCTATGCCTTGGGACACACATGAGCTGGTGTTCCACAGAAGAATGCGATGGCTGGCTTGTGCACCTATGCTTCCAGTCTCTAATTACTGTGTAAGGTGTTCTAATATGCTTTTGAGTCTGCAAAAGATTACTTCAATTTCCTTCCTCTCTGTTACGCTCTTGAGTAATTTAACATTCTCTGAAAATGAAAGCATTCTAGTCCTATGGCACCACTCTATTTTTTTAAACTCAGAATTATCACAAACACAATTGATAAAAGTCTGAAGAACTCTATGACTTCCAATCTGGAGACTGCTTACTGCTTTATAAAGGTATTTTCTTAACCCTCCCAACTAGTCCAGCTCTAGAAACAAATGTAAAGTGGGTAAAGCCTATTTTTTACCAGCTTCTCACTGTCCTTTTAGAGCCTTTTCTTTCCCTCAACAGCCCCATCCCCACCCCCACCAAGTCATCTCCCTAAGAAGGGTGCCCAGGGCTGCTTTTACCCCCTTACTCTAGTGTCTCAGCCTTGTTGCCTTCTTGAAGCATTTCTCCAACTCTAGATTTTTTTTTAATTCTTCCCTTCCTTCAATCAAAATTTACCTGTTCTCTGCCTCATTTAGCAAGCACCTTTTTGTCACAGATAGACTCAACAACATTCTGTCACATCTGCTGCCCAGTGTTGAGCACTTCCTTAAATCTGACAAGGGACTTCGAGTAATTTGTAATGATACTATCTGACTAGGCAGAACTAGCCCAGATCTTTGCATAGCATCATCTTCAGTTCTGAATTTTGTTGTGAATCATCTCTGGAACAGTATGATTTACAGACCAACAAAAATACCTGTAAATATTCTTGAATTCACCACAGTGATACTAGGAGAGAGCCCCAGGCCAAACATCTTTGATATCTTACAGTCTTGAATACTTGAATCCTCGGTCTAAATTTCATTTTGATTCACTCTATTGAGTCACCAAATTCTCGTTCTCACCATCATTCTCTAGACAAGTGTCATTAAAAGCAGGTCACCTCCTTTGCTTTGCCTGGATCCCTTAAACATCCACATGGAAGCATGACTATAATTATCAGTCATTCAATTTAGCTCTTTATAGCACCCTAAGTGCAACTGGGAATGTCTCAAGATAACCATGTCTGTATTATAGGTACTGTAGCCTGAATACTTCCACCTCAGTACCCTGCAGTGCCCTATTTTCCCCATTGTACTGACTCATGCATGCTGAATTATTAACAACCAAAAAAACCCTAATATGGTGCTTTTCCCTGGGATATTACCTTCCTGGGGCCTGTGAAGAATCAGGTGGACTGAGGTCAATCAGAAAGTCAGGTCTAGGTAGAGGAAAAATATCAACAAATGTAGCCAGTGTTATGTTATTGATTGTCTACTCTAGACTTAAAAAGTGATAGAAAAAATGATTCAGACTAAATTTAAAAGTGCACATTGTTTTCCCAGGGGAACCAGTTGTTAAAAATTTACCAGCACAACCCTGAATAGAGTCCAAGGATCCTCTGAGAAGGAGGTAGGAATGATGGGAAAAGTGGAGCTTCCATGGTTTGGAGCTAGTGAGTAAATAAAGATAAATGCAGAGTAATTAAATAGAAGATAGTTTGGAAAGAAGGCAATAGCAGTTGTGGATAGCTGGGAAGTTTTCATGAGGAGGCAGTGCTTGAACTGCAGCTTGAAGGAAGAGATGAATTCTGTGAGGCACATGTGAAAAGTAGAGCATTATAGGAAGAGAAGAAAACCAGTGCAAAGATACCAAGAGGGGAGATGGACTATCATGAAGGAGGAACAGAGAAAAAGTCGATTTGGCGGTATCAAAGAGTGCAAGAGGGAGAGTAATGACCAATGAAACTAGAAAGTTTGCGGCAAAATTATGAAAAGATTTAAAAACTACAGCATTTATATAGGATTATATAGACAATAGGGAGCTATTGGAATTGATGGAGTAAGGGTATTACATGATTATATTTGTACTTCAGGAAATCACTTTGGCAGTAGTATATAGGAGGGAGTGGGGAGAGACTAGAAGCAAGGAGACCAATTAGCAGGCAAATAGTCCAGGTAATAAGTGGTAAGAGCTTGAACTGAGGTGACAGTTGTGTGAATGGAGATAAGGGATCAAATGTGAAAAGTATTATGGAAAAAGAAGCATCAAAGTCTGTCAAACATTAATCAAAATCATCTCAGAATAGGATGATGTATATCCAATCTCTATTTCTTCCCTCTCTGATACTGGAGCTGTGCTGATGATGTATTCAGTGAACATACAGAGGATTAGTTTACATCCTACCTAATACTTTAATACAATTACAAAAAAAGAGGCAATTTTATCCACCTGTGCAGTCACTGAACATTAAATATAAAATAATACAGAAAAGATAGCTTCTGGTCCTAGGACTTTCATCTGAACATTTTTTTTAAAAGAGGTGTGAACAATATAATAATAATAAATAAATATTTGAATGTCTTGGGAAATATGTAGTAAAGTAGCATGAAGTCTTTTTTGTTAAATCACCTAATTACTTTGCAACAAAACCAAAGCAACTCTCTCACTAAAGAATCTCAACATGAATAAACAATTAGATGCTTACACTCAAACTCCCAACACTGTTCAAATTAAGCTTCACTTTTTTCCTCCAAATTAATCACAAGGAATTTAGTAGCAGTTAATGAAGTCACAATGCTTTGCAATTTATTTTTTGCTTTTAATACCTGTAGTCCTTTAAGACAACATATACTCAAGCCACGATAGTGTATAAGTACAGAGTTTCAGGCAGGCAAAGAAATGATCGGTACCTGAAGGTCATTCTGTGTGTTTCCTGAAAGAAATCTATGGGATAAAATACCCTGTTATATATTTAAATACATTTTTTGGTTGCCATTTTCTATGCTAATAGTAGTAGTGCTTTTTCCAAAGACCTTATACTCCCTGGATGTGCTGAACAATCCATCACTGTCTGCAGAATACATCAGATGATTGGTTTTGAGTGACTTTCAGCAACAACAATAAAAAAGTGGTCCCTTTGCTGTGTGTGGCAATGGGCATTTTTATTGATACTCTGAATGTTGCCATTTATTTCTGGGAGAGGCTTGGAAAAAGAGCTTAACTAGAAAAGTTCATCATTAATATTCATTCTAACAAAAGCTGATATTTATATGTAGCACTGTAACTTACAAAGTAAGTACTTTCTCACAACAACTTTTTGAGATAGGTAGCCAAAATATCATCTTCATTTGATAGATAAGGAAATAGGTTCAAAAAGTTAAGTACTTGCTTTCAGTCATAGAGATCATATAGGTCTAGCAGCTTTTTTTAAAATTGCACTATGACTTTTGGGACATGATATACATGCATACATATATGTATGTATGTGTGTGTGTGTATGACAGTCAATAAACTATAGGAAAAAGAAGCCTTGTCTTCAAGTCAGGAGAGCAGAATATGAGTTCCAGTTCTGACGCTTAACAAGTTATATGATATTGTCTAAATAGTTGCATTGCCTCTCTGGGCATCAACACTCTCAATTGGAAAATACAAATGATAATATTTGCACTTTCTATCATACAACACTGTTGTGAGGAAAGCAGATTTTGTAAAGCCTTATACAAACTTTAAGCTTAGAATAGCAATGATCTGTATTTATGGAAGGAATTTCCTCACCAGGAGCTCCTTCAAATACTTGAATGTATCTATGATGTTATGAGTTCAGGGGTTCCCTCTAAGGATGCAGGACATAAAACAATGCTTAGCTTCCTGTCCATCTTCTAACTTTCATTCATGTCCTCCCAAAAGTTTACCATGTTGGTTGATAAGGCCTTCCTCATTTTTTCCTGGCATGATGAAGATACAAGTGTATAATCCTAGCAGTCCACTTCTAAACCCTTCTTTCCAGGTGACCCTCTTGTTTTTCTTTTTCTCATATGATACTTTAATAATATCCTTCATTCATGTTTTTCTTCAATGCTTCTCCTTTTACATTGTAGCCCATTCATATACACCTTGTGCCTTTCCATTTCCTTCTCTTTAAGTTAATCATCTTTAATTCTTGGGAAGCAGTGGCTTTTTGGGCCTGTCTGCCAAACACCACCTCCAGTAAAATGTCTGCTTTAAAGAGAAGGGACCTCACTATTATGAGATGCCAGAAGTCAGTAAAAGCTGTTTGCAATTTGCTAAAAATTCTGTAGTCCTATCTCTTCCTTTTTTGTTTTTTTTTTTTTCAAATCTAGGACCAGCTGTGTTGTTTGTGCAAGATACAGAGCATTGGACAAGGTCTGCAACTTTAGATGCACATTGAATTCTGGGCAATAGACATGCTTCATTCATTCTGTCTTTCCCTTATGGAGTTACAGCCAAACTTCTTTTAGTGATTACAGGTCTCTGCAAAGAAGATCTGTAATATCTTGGGGTTTGATATTGTCTACATCTTTCTGGAGGACCTCACCATCTGCAGGGAAACTGAGTTAGATCTCTATGACAGTATTAAATACTTTTGGCAAATATACATCTTTCCATTTTATTCTTCACCTGATATTTGCTTGAAATTGAGGCAAAAGATGACCTAGTTTGGGACCCCTGATGTTGCTGAGGCCTGGACGATGACCCCGGGGGGCTCTGAGGCCCAGATGCCACAACCCGCAGAGACTGGGAGGAGGCTTGATCAACATGGCGGCAAATTGACCCACCAACCACAGGGGCCACTGCCAGGCCTATCGTTGCAGGGCTGGAACTGGAAAGATCAGGGCAAGAACCAAAAGGAAGGCCCCTGGCAGTGGCATCGGCTACTCCTGGGACTACCAATACACAGCCCAGAAATTTAAAAAGCCCCTATCTGGACCTCCAGGGATCAGGATGGCAGAGTGAACCCCAGCTGCTCCAATACCCTCCTCTGACCCTGAAAACATAGTAATTATTGCTCCAGGGCAAAACTTTAAGCAGTAAAGACTTGGGAACCCTAGAGGAAGGGCATGGCTAGGGCTCTGCCTCAAAATGGGTAGAAAGCAGACTGCAAAGACAAAGACTTTGGAGTCCTACTGTCCTGAGAGGCAGAAACCAAATTCAGAGGGAGCCAGAGTTCTCCACATGCACCGCTGAAGCTTCAACAGGGCACTGGTCTCAAGTACAGAAAGCATTCTTAGATGAGCTCAAAATGAACTTTGAAAAACAAATTAAAGAGATAGAAGATAAAATAAATAATTCTTTTAAAATCAAAATTGCACAATTAGAAAAAACATTACAATGAAGAAAACAACTCTTTAAAAAGAAAAATGTGTAAATTGGAAAAGAAGCTCCAACAACCAACCGAGGAAAATAATTCACTAAAAACTAGAATCAACCAAATTGAAGTGAATAACTCTATGAGGAACCAAGAATTAGTCAAACAAAACATCAAGAATGAAAAATTAGAAAAAAGAGGTAAAATATCTCAATGGAAAATAACTGACCTGGAAAACAGATCTAGGAGAGATAATCTGAGAATCATAGGTCTGCCAGAAAATCATGATGAAAAAATGAGCCTGGACAACATCTTCCAAGACCTCAGCAAGGAAAACTGCTTTGAGATACTAGAACCAGAGAGTAAAATAGTTATCGAGAGAATCCACTGGTCACCTCCTGAAAGAGATCCCAAATT
Source organism: Petaurus breviceps papuanus (assembly GCF_028583685.1). Classification (NCBI taxonomy): domain Eukaryota; kingdom Metazoa; phylum Chordata; class Mammalia; order Diprotodontia; family Petauridae; genus Petaurus; species Petaurus breviceps. The sequence continues at coordinate 1,438,444 of NW_027185597.1, read as the reverse complement.
GAAAAGTCCAATAAATGTTGTGCTCAAACTCCTGAGCTCCAAGGGGAAGGAGAAAATACTACAAGCAGACAGAAACAATTCAAATATCTAGGAACCACAGTGAGGATCACACAGGATCTGGCAGCTTCTACGCTGAAAGATCAGAGGAAGTGGAATACAATTTTGCACAGGGCAAAAGAGCTCAGGGTACAACCAAGGATCACCTACCCAGTGAAACTGAACATATTCTTCCAGGTAAGGAGAGGGTCATTCAATGATGTAACAGATTTCCATACCTTCCTGATATAAAAGTCAGAGGTCAATGGAAAATTCAACCTCCAATTATAAGATGCAAGAGAAACATAGAGAGGTAAACAAGGAAAACACACACACCCTGTTATTTAATAAGAGCAAACTGTTTATAGACAAGTAGAGGGTATGGGTATAAATTACACAAAATGATGATAAAAAAAAACCTTATTAAGGGCTATAAGGGGACCGCAATGGAAGAAGAGGAAAGAATGAAGAGGAAAAGGGTAAATTATGCCACACAAAGAGGCATAAAAACAATATAGCAGAGGGAAAGAAGGGAGGGAGAAAAGTATTATATGAGCTTTTCCCTCTCTGGTTCTGGTGCAAGGAGGGAATAACACAACCAGTTAAGCATAGGACTCTATTGAGAAGAGACACAAAAAGTATCATAATAGAGGGAAAGAGGAGAGGGAGAGGAGCTTTGCATGAGATCTGTTCCTGTCACTTTTACATACTACATTAAGTATAAAAATATCCTAAAGGCCATAGGAGGGGGGAAGGGTTACGAAAGGAAGGGAGGTTTTTGGAAGGGAAGGAAGAAGCAAGGAGTAAGGGGAGGAAAAGGGAGGGAAGCTGATTAGAAGGGAATATTGAGGGAGGTGATGGTTAAAAGGAAAACTCTTAAAGAGGGGAAGAAAAAGGGGAGAAAAATAAAAGCATAAACAGAGGAGGGAATAGGATAGAGGGAAAAAGACAGATAGAAATCATAACTGTGAACATGAATTGGATGAAATCTCCCATAAAATGGAGGCAGATAGCAGAGTGGATGAAAAAACATAATCCTACAATATGCTGTTTACAAGAAACACATCTGAAACAGGGGGATACACACAGGGTAAAGGTAAAAGGCTGGAGTAAAATACATGCCTCAGCTAAAGTAAAAAAAAAAAGCAGGGATATCAACCCTTATCTCAGATAAAGCAAAAGCAAAAACTGATCTAATTAAAAAAGATAAGGAAGGAAACTATATCCTGCTAAAAGGCACCATCGAGAATGAAGCAATATCATTACTTAACATATATGCACCAAGTGGTATAGCATCCATATTCCTAGAGGGGATGGTGAGGGAATTAGAGGAAAAAATAGATAGCAAAACTATACTAGTGGGGGACTTAGATCTCCCCCTCTCTGAACTTGATAAATCCAACCTCAAAATAAACAAGAAAGAAGTTAAGGAGGTCAATAGAATTTTAGAGAGGGTAGGCATGATAGATCTCTGGAGAGAACTGAATGGGGATAAAAAGGAATATACCTTCTTCTCAGTGGCACATGGCACACAAACAAAAATTGACCATGTACTAGCACATAAAAACCTCACAATTTAATTCAGAAAGGCAGAAATATTAAATGCATCATTCTCAGACCATGATGCAATAAAAATCATATGCAAGAAAGGGCTATGGAAAGACAGACTAAAAACTAATTGGAAACAAAACAATTTAATCCTAAAAAATAAGTGGGTCAAACAAAAAATCATAGAAACAATCAGTAACTTCATTCAAGAGAATGACAATAATAAAACAACATACCAAAATTTATGGGATAGAGCAAAGGCAGTTCTTAGTTTTATATCTCTGTGTACATACATGAATAAATTAGAAAAAAGAGAGGTCAACAAATTGGGCATGCAATTGAAAAAGCTAGAAAAAGAACAAATTGAAAATCTATAATTACTTAATTAGAAATAATGAAAGCCAAAGGAAAGATTAATAAAATTGGAATGAATAAAACTATTGAATTAATAAATAAAACTAAGATCTGGTTTTATGAAAAAAATAAAATTGATAGACCCTTAGCCCCTATGATAAAGAAAAAGAAAGAAGAAAACCAAATTATGTGTATCAAAAATGAAAAGGGTGAATCTACCTCCAATGAAGAGGAAATTAAAACAATAATTAGGAATTATTTTGCCAAATTATATGCACATAAATTTGACAATCTTAGTGAAATGGATGCATATCTATGAAAATATAAGCTGCCCAGATTAACTGAAGAGGAAGTAAATTACTTAAATAATCCCCATCTCAGAAAAAGAAATTATACAAGCCATCAGTGAATTGCCTAGGAAAAAATCTCCAGGTCCAGATGGATTTACTAGTGAATTCTTTTTTTTATTTTAAAGCAATTGGGGTTAAGTAACTTGCTCAAAGTTACATGGCCAGTTATTTCTGGGTGTGGTGCTAAGTATCTGGGCCCAGATTCGATCCCAAATCATCCCGACTTTGGGCCGGTGTTCTTACTAACTGTGCTGCCCTGCTGCCCCTTTCTAGTGAATTCTATAAAACATTTAAAGAACAATTGATTCCATTACTCTACAAACTATTTGGGAAAATTAGTGAAGGAGGAGTCCCACCAAATTCTTTTTATGACACAAACATGGTACTTACCTTTAATAAGGAAGAGATAAAACTGAGAAAAAAAATTATATACCAATTTCCCTCATGAATATAGATGCAAAAATTTTAAATAAAATGTTAGCAAAAAGACTACAGCAACTTATCACAAAAATAATTCACTTTGATCAGGTAGGATTTATTCCAGGAATGTAAGAATGGTTCAGTATTAGGAAAACCTTCAGTATAATTGATCATGTCAACAATAAAACTAGGAGAAACCACATGATTATCTAAATAGATGCAGAAAAGGCTTTTGACAAAGTACAATATCCATTCCTATTAAAAACACTATAAAATATAGGAATAAATGGAATCTTCTTTAAAATAATAAGTAGCATCTATTTAAAGCCATCAGCAAACATATGTAACTGGGGATAAGCTAGAAGCATTTCCAATAAGATCAGGGGTGAAACAAAGGTGTATACTATCAACCCTCTCATTCAGTCTGGTACTAGAAATATTAGCAATAGCAATTAGAGAAGAAAAAGAAATCAAAGGAATCAAATTAGACAAAGAGGGGACCAAGTTATCACTCTTTGCAGATGATATGATAGTATACTTAAAGAATCCTAAAGAATCAAATAAAAAACTACATGAGACATTAAATAGATTTAGCAAAGTTGCAGGATATAAAATAAACCCACATAAATCCTAAGCATTCCTGTATATTTCTAATGAAATCCAACAGCAAGAGATAGAAAGAGAATTCCCATTTAAAGTTACTGTAGACATTATAAAATATTTGGAAATCTACCTGCCAAAACAAACCGAGGACCTATATGAGCACAACTACAAAACACTTTTCACACAAATAAAGTCAGATCTAACTAAGTGGCAAAACATCAATTGCTCATGGCTGGGTCAAGCTAATATAATAAAAATGACAATTTTGCCTAAATTAAATTACGTATTTAGTGCCATTCTAATCAATTTACCAAAAAATTACTTTATAGAACTAGAAAAAATAGTAGCAAAATTCAATTGGAAGAACAAAAAGTCCAGAATATTAAGGGTAATAATGAAAAGAAATGCTAGGGAAGGTGGCCTAGCTCTACCAGATTTTAATCTGTATTATAAAGAAGCAGTCATGAAAACTACTTGGTACTGGCTGAGGAATAGAGCAGTGGATCAATAGAATAGATTGGGTACAGGAGACTCAGCAGTCAATGACTATAATAATCTACTCTTTGATAAAATCAAAGACCCCAGTTTTGGGGATAAGAACTCACTATGTGACAATAAGTGCAGGCAAAATTGGAACATAGGAGGGCAGAAACTGGGCATAGACCATTATCTAACACCGTATACCAAAATTAAGTCTAAATGAGTGCATGATCTAGGTATAAAAGATGATACTGTAAGTAATCTGGGAAATCAACGAAGTTTACCTGTCAGATTTATGGAGAGGGGAAGATTTCATGACCCAACAAGAATTAGAGAGCATTATAAAATGTAAAATGGATAACTTTGATTACATGAAACTGAAAAGCTTCTATACAAACAAAGCCAATGTAACCAAGATTAAGAGGGAAGTGGGAAATTGGGAAAGAATTTTTACAACCAATGTCTCTGATAAAGGCCTCATTTCTAAAATATACAAAGAATTGAGTCAAATCTATAAGAATACAAGTCATTCCCCAATTGATAAGTGGCAAAGAATATTAACAGGAAGTTCTCAGATATCTATAAGCTATCTATAAATATATAAAGATATCTATAAGCATATGAAAAAATGCTCTAAATCACTATTGATTTGAAAAATGCAAATCAAAACAACTTTGATGAACCACATCTCACCGGTCAGATTGGCTAAGATGACAATGATAATATAATAAGGAAAATGATAAATGCTGGAAAGGATGTGAAAAAATTGGAACACTAATACGTTGCTGGTGGAGTTGTGAACAGATCCAACCATTCTGGAAAGCAATCTCAAACTATGCCCAAACGACTATAAGTAATTTCATATCCTTTGACCCAGCAATATCACTTCTAGGGTTGCATCCCAAAGAAATCATAGAAGCGAGAGTAAGACCCATATGTGCAAAAATATTTATAGCAGTTCTTTTTGGGGTGGCAAAGAATTGGAAATTAAGGGGATGTCCATCAATTGGGGAATGGCTAAACAAGTTATGGTATATGACTGTAATGGAATACTATTGAGCCATAAGAAATAAAGAGCAGATGGACTTCATATCTGCCTGGATAGGCTTATACAAACTGATGCTTAGTGAGAAGAGAATTACCAAGAAAAATTTGTACACAGTTACAGGAACAACGTATGTGTAACAATCAACTTTGATAGACCCGTCTCTTCTCAGAAATGCAAGGCTATAAGTAAACTCCAAAAAACTCATGATGGAGAGAAATGTCTACATTCAGAGAAAAAAACAGAAAAAACAGAGTTTGAATGCAGATTGAAGGAAATTACCTGCTCTCTTTCTTTTTCTTTTTTGGTTTGGTTTCCTTTTTCCCATTGTTCATTCCATGTGATACAATCCTTTTTTTTTTTTAATGCTTTATTAACTTCTGGTTTACGTCATTCATTTCTGCCAGATTTCCCCTAACCACCACCCCAGAAATAGCAGTCGCACAGGATATCTCCTCCTCCAGTCTGCTCTCTCCCATATTTTCTCCCATACCCCCTTCAACTTTTCCAGTAGGGCATGGTGGATTCTATGCCCCAATGCCTGTATACCTTATTTCCCAATTTTATGTAAAATAGTATTAATAATTGTATTTACATATTTTGAAACATTTGATTTTAAAACTTTGAATTCCAGATTCATTCCCTTCCTCCCTTGTCACCCACCCTTACTGGGAAGATAAGCAATTCAGTATAGCTGGTACATGTGTAGCTATGCAAAACATAGTAGATATATTGTAAAAGACTCACTGTATTTCCCTCCCTCCTATCCCACTTCCCACTTGTTCTATTCTCTGCTTTGATCCCTTCCCTTTTCAAAAGGGTTCTTCCAACTTCCCTCCCCCCCCAACCTGACCTGCCCTCCCTTCCATCATCTCCCCTCTCATCCCCTTCCCCCCTACTCTCTTGTAGGATGAGATACTGTAAGGGTTATGGGATTTAAAGATCTCCCATGCCCCATGGACGTGC
>NW_027185597.1:1347077-1432632 GCF_028583685.1 Petaurus breviceps papuanus | reverse complement strand
GCATATTTGTAATCTCTATAGGCATTGTGAATATGGCATTGCTGATACAGATACCCAATTTAGTGTGTATGCCATTCCCTCCCTGAGCCAAATTAATTGATAATAAGGTTTTGCCTTTTTTGCTTTCCTGTTCTTCCTCCATTGTAACCATTTTCCTTTGCCTCTTCTATATGAGAGAGTTTACCCCATTCTATCTCTCCCTAACACCTCTTGTTATATTCCTCTCTCACCTCTTAGTTTCACCTTTTAAGTATCATCCCTTCCTATTAAATTGGTCCTGTGCTCTCTATCTATGTATACCTGTACACATATATACACACATTCACATAGGTATTCATATGTCCATATACCCTCCTATATAGACATATATATGTATATATACACACACACACACACACACACACACATATATATATATATTCCCTTCAACTATTTTCATACTGAGAAAACATTCATCAGTTACAATTATCATTTTTCCATGTAGGAATGTAAATAGTTCAACTTTGATACATTCCTTATAATTTCGTTTCCCTGTTTACCTTCTCAAGCTTCTCTTGCTTCTTGTATCTGAATGTCAATTTTTATATTCAACTCGGTTGTTTTCATCAAGAATGCTTGAAAGTCCTCTTCCATTGAATGACCATATTTTCCCCTGAAACATGATACTCAGTTTTTCTGGGTGATTCTTGGTTTTAACCCCAGGTCCTTTGACCTTTTCCAAGCCCTTTGATCCCTCAGTGTAGAAGCTGCCAGATCCTGAGTTATACTGATTGTGTTTCCACAATATTCAAATTGTTTCTTCCTGTCTGTTTGTAATATTCTCTCCTTGATCTGGGAATTTTGGAACCTGGCTGTAGTATTCCTAGGAGTTTTCTTTTTGTGATCTTTTTCAGGAGGTGGTCGGTGGATTCTTTCAACCTCTATTTTGCCTTCTGGTTCTAAAACATCAGGGCAATTTTCCTTGAAGGTTTCTTGGAGGATGATTTCTAGGTTCTTTTTTTGATAACTGCTTTCAGGTAGTCCAATAATTTTAAAATTATCTCTCCTGGATCTATTTTCCAGGTCAGTGGTTTTTCACATTGCCTTCTATTCTTTCATTTGTTTGGATCTGTTTAACAGCATCTTGATTCCTCATAAAGTCATTAGCTTCCATTTGCTCCAGTCTAATTCTGAAGGAATGATTCTCTTTAGTGAGCTTTTGAGATTTTTTTTTCCATCTGGCAAATTTGGCTTTTAAGGCATTTTTCTCCTCATTGCCTTTTTGAGCCTCTTTTGCATTTGAGTTAGTCTATTTTTTAAGGTGTTATTATCTTTAGTCAGGCTGTTGACTCTCATTTCATAATTTTCTTGCATGGTTCTCTTTTCTCTTCCCAATTTTTCCTCCACTTCTCTTATTTGCTTCGTAAGGTCCTCTATGGCTTGTAACCATATATTATTATTCTTGGAATCTTTTGGTGCAGGAGTTCTGACTTTACTGTCTTCTTCCTGTTCCATGCTTTTATTCTTTGTGTCCCCAAAATAGGAGTCTAATGTTGGATTGCTTTGCTTAGTTTGCTTCCTTTGCCTGCTCATTTTTGCCACTCAATTACTTGAGTTTTGGGCTTTTTGCCACAGTAGAATTCTGCTACGAGACAGTGGAACTTTGTACCAAACATTGGGGTTTTTTCAGCTGCCAAAGGTGGTGCCCTCTCTGAAGCATCCACATGCTCTAGAAATCTGGTCATAAACCCCAGGACCTCCACCCTAGACCACAATCCAGATCCAAGCAGGTTAAAGCAAGAGTGATTACCCCTCAGACTGGTTGCTTGGTCCCCCTACATTCTGCAGGCCAGGACCTGAAGCTGCCATGTGGGGATGGCTGCAATGGACACAGCTTCTCAGTGGCTTCTTGCCCAGGCCAACACACTCCCAACTAGTGGATCCCAAAATCCACACTGCACTGACCTCTCACTTTGTCCTTAGCATCTATGTGTTGATAATTCTGGAAATGGCCACAGCTGCTGATGATCTGGAGTCCCTCCAGCAGGTGGTTGGTCAGGTCCACCCTGGAGCTAAAACCTCAGTGTGGGATTGATTCCTGCCAGCCTGCTGTGCTGTCCTCAGTGGGAGGTTAGCCTCTCTGTGTCATTCTGTGGGTTCTATACCTCCAAAGTTTTTCAGAGTCTCCTTTTAAATGAATTGGAGCTGGTGGGAGCTGGAGCCACTCGGAGGTCCTGTTTCCAGTCCACTCTCTTGACTCCACCCCTGATACAATCCTTTTTTATAACCTGATCAATGTCTACTGTGAAAGTTTCTGAAAATCCTGTACCTGATTGTATGCTGCCATGGGCAGGGGGAAGAGGAGGGAGGGGGAGAAAATTTGAAACTCAAAGAATTGTGGAACTAAATCTTATAAACTCAAAGTAAATGAACACATTAGTAAAGACCAAAACAATTTAAATTTTTTTCTAAAATTAAATTGTATTACATTAAAAAAAAGATGACCTACTTTGCTTTGTAGCCTCTCACTGTGTCCAGGGCTATTGCCAATCATCTTTAGCTGTGACTTGCCACTGAACTCCATTGACTGTGGAGGTAAGAGTCAGCCTAATTACTCTGTACAGCTCTGCCTCACATAAATACAATTTACTTGCCAAAGACATTACCCTGCTGATGTCATTGGTCCTCTTTGAGAATGAAGGGTGAACAACAATAACAACACCTGATGTTATCAGACTGTCCTCCTATGAAGTTATTTCTGTCATTATATTTTCCCAAGAATCTTGATTGTTAGGGGCAGAGCCAAGATGGCGGAGTAGAAGAAGGACCTCCCCGTGGCCTGGGCTTCCACCTTCCCCAATCCATGTAAAGAGGGGACTCTAAACAAACTTTTGAGTTGCAGAACCCACAAAATGACACAGAGAAGCTGAGGACAACACAGCAGGCCAGCAGGAATCCAGCACAGCACTCTAGGAGCCAAGCCCAGCCCCATACCAAGGCTTTAGCCCCAGGGTGGGCCTGACCAGCCACAGTCAGAGGGACTCCAGATCACAAGCAGCTGTGGCCATTTCCAGATTTATCAACACACAGATTCGAAGGAGCACAAAGTGAAAGGTCAGTGCAGTCTGGATTTTGGCACCAGTAAGTGGGAGAGCGTGGCTTGAGGGGCAAAAGCCGTGAGGCGCCGGCACAGCCAGCCATCACCACGTGGCAGTTTCAACTCCTGGACTACAGAGTGTAGGGCGACCAAGCATGAGTCTGAGGAGTAATTGCTCTTGCTTTAACCTGCTTGGATCTGGATTGCACTCTAGGGTGGAGGTCCTGGGGTGTGTGTCCAGCTTGCCAGAGCATGTGGAGACCTCAGAGAGAGTACCCATCTAATACCTCCAGCAACTGAGAAAACCCCAGTGTTTGGGATGAAAACTCCCCTGTCTGGTGGCAGAGTCCTACTGTGGCAAAAAGCCCAAAAGTCAAATAATTAAGTGGCAAAATGAGCAGGCAAAGGAAAAAAAGCAGACAGAAGATTCCAACATTACTCTCCTATTTTGGGGATAAGAAGGAGCAAGGCATGGAACAGGAGGAAAACAGTGAAGTCAGAACTCCTGCACCAAAAGCTTCAAAGGAAAATACCAGCTGGTTACAGGCCATAGAGGACCTTAAGAAGCAGATAAGAGAAGTGGAGGAACAATTGGGAAGAGAAATGAGAACAATGCAAGAAAATTATGAAATGAGAATCAATAGCCTAACTGAGGAAAATAACACTTAAAAAAACCAGACTGACTCAAATGGCAAAAGAGGATCAAAAAGACAATGAGGAGAAGAATGACTTAACAAGGCGAATTTGCCAGATGGAAAAAGAATCTCAAAAGCTCACTAAAGAGAATCATTCCTTCAGAATTAGACTGGAGCGAATGGAAGCTAATGACTTTATGAGAAATCAAGATTCTATTAAACAGATCCAAACAAATGAAAGAGTAGAAGGCAATGTGAAATATCTCATGGGAAAAACCACTGACCTGGAAAATAGATCCAGGAGACATAATTTAAAAATTATTGGACTACCTGAAAGCCATGATCAAAGTAAGAACCTAGAAGTCATCCTCCAGGAAGTTCTCAAAGAAAACTGCCCTGATGTTTTAGAATCAGAGAGAAAAATAGAGTTTGAAAGAATACACCAATCACCCCCTGAAAAAGATCACAAAAAGAAAACTCCTAGGAATATTATAGCCAGGTTTCAAAATTCCCAGATCAAGGAGAGAATATTACAAGCAGCCAGGAAGAAACAATTTGAATATTGTGGAAACACAATCAGGATAACCCAGGATCTGGCAGCTTCTACACTGAGGGATCAAAGGGCTTGGAATATGATATTCCAGAGGTCAAAGGAGCTGGGATTAAAACCAAGAGTCACCTACCCAGCAAAACTATCATGTTTCAGGGGAAAATATGGTCGTTCAGTGGAATAGAGGATTTTCAAGCATTCTTGTTGAAAATATCAGAGTTGAACAGAAAATTTGATATTCAGATACAAGAAGCAAGAGAATCATGAGAAGCTAAACAGGGAAAATAAATCATAAGGAACTTATCAAAGTTGAACTATTAACATTCCTACATCGAAAAACAATAATTGTAACTTATGAAACTTTTCTCAGTAGTTGAATGGAATAGATATAGATATATAGATCCAGCTATAGATATAGATATGTCTATATATGAGGGTATATGAGCATATGAATACATATGTGAATGTGTGTACATATGTTTACAGGTATACATACATAGGAGGCACAGAACCAATTTAACAGTAAAGGATGATACTTAGGTGAAATTAAGAGGTGAGAAAGGAATATAATGAGAGGAGATGGGGAGAGAGAGAATGGGGTAAACTATCTCATACAGAAGAGGCAAGGGGAAATGGTTACACTGGAGGTGAAGAATAGGAAGACAAAAAGGAATGGGTCAACCTTATTCCCATTGAATTTGGCTTGAGGAGGGAATGAAATACACACTAAATAGGGTATCTCACCCTACAGGAGAGTCGGGGGAAGGGGATGAGAGGGGGGATGATGGAAGGGAGGGCAAGCTGAGGGGAGGGAAGTTGGAAGCACCCACCTTTGAAAAGGGATGGGATCAAAGTAGAGAACAGAACAAGTGGGAGGTGAGATAGGAGGGAGGGAAATATAGTCAGTCTTTTACAATATATCTACTATGTTATTGTTTTGCATTAGCCACACATGTACATCCTGTACTGAACTGCTTATCTTCCCAGTAAGGGTGGGTGACAAGGGAGGAAGTGAATGAATCTGGAATTCAAAGTTTTAAAATAAAGTATTCAAATATGTATGTGTATATAAATATATATAATATTATGAATACTGTTTTACATATAATTGGGAAATAAGATATACAGGCACTGGGGCATACAGATTCACCGGAAAAGTCGAAAGGGGTATGCGAGAAACTATGGGAGAGAGCAGATTGGAGGAGGAGACATCCTGTGGGACTGCTATTTTTGAGGGGTGGGTAGGGGAAAAACGGGGAGAAAATTTGCAACTCAAAATCTGGCGGAAATGAATGATGTAAATCAAAAGTTAGTAAAGCATTTGAAAAAAAAAGAATCTTGATTGTTCTCAATATATGGATGGGAGATATTTTGTTGTAAAAAGCACCATGTTGTAATAATGAGTTGAATATATTTTTTTTAATCAACACATAAACGTCATAGAACCTTATATTCTCTACATCTTTCAGTTTTGAGGTAGCAAAAATGTCATTCATTGTTGAATATCATTTTCAAAAGCCTATTTGTTCTCTACCAGAACCCTTATAGGAGAAATAAGTGTTATAGTGAATAGAGCACGATGATCTAAATTCAAATCAGTCATGTGTCCCCAAGCAAGACATTAAAATATTTCTGCTTTAGTTATACCCATCTGTGAAATGGGGATAATAATAGCACCTACCTCCTAGTATTGTTGTGAGGATAAAATTAGATTATATTAGCATTGTATTTTGCAAACTTTTAAGTGCTATATAAATCCTAACCATTATTATTATTATGAAGGATGCCCTCAATTCATGTATAGCTGATCTTCAAAAATATTCTGTATAGATGGGAGAGCAACATATTGGTTGAAAATTGTTATTAAATTTTAAGATGGAAAAGTCTGAGATGGAAAAAAATATGTTATTTGGATATCTTCCTTTCTTTAGATACCTCATTAATCAGTACCTTGGCACTGTTGCAATTATATGTCCTTCAGCACAGTTCTCTTCCACACAGATTGGATCCTATCCAGTTCCTTTCCCCATGTTTGTTTTCTTCACTGGCCCTTCTGTCTACTCTATAAGCACCTCAGGGGATTATATATTGGGATCCAAGAGTGGTCACTCCATTATGACTGAAGGAGAAATTTTGTTTTAATAATTTCTGCAAATCTTTCCCCTCATTTTTAGTGTTTATAATGTTCTTTGTGCTTTCATCCTTTAATGACCTTGGAATGATTTTGCTTAGTTAGCTACCTTGCCACACTTTCTTTAAATTAGTTTCTCTCTTCTAAAGCCCCTCCCTGCTTTATGAGATGATGTTATGTTGTCCATCATCTTCTTTCATAAGATTTTACAGATGAATTTATTTTCAAACCTAGTGTTTTCTTTGTCAGTCCTTCCTTTGTGTTTGGCAAGTAAGTGAAATATTTGTTGACTCTGGTGCTTTCTGGGCTCTTCTGGTTTCCTTGTTATAGAAATTAAGGTCTTCTGCTTAATTCCTACATGAAAATATTATAGTCAATGTTGATGTTATTTCTATTGTCCCTTTCCAACTGTTTTATATTGTTAAGAGCAAGTTTAAATAATTCAGAATTACATTATCTTAATTGTGTACCATGTCTTTTTCTTATTTCTAGTATTTTTTCATGTTTAGTCTAAATTTTGATCTTGACTTTGGCAAATTGAGGGTCAGACTACCCACAGAGAGATGATTCAAGGATAATAATCCATGGCAGTAGTAGTAGCAGTAATAATAACAACAATAATGATGTTATTATGTAGGTATAAATAGGAAAACAAAGACCTGAATATAAATCTCCTGCCTCTAGTCAAGTAGCCTTTAAACTGTACCATAAGGTCTACTCCAATAACATTATAGTTCTGTTATTTCCTTTTAATACCAGATACATAAAACGTCATACCACTCAACAACATATAAAAATTTTACTTATAAATATACCAAGTGAAAAAATATGCCTAATTTGAATTTTAATTCTGTTAGAACAGGCCCCAGTTAATTAAATTTTAGCCTTTTCACTATAAAACTGTTTATCTCTATGGTGATTTACAACCAATACTTGCAGTACCTATTTATAATCTTTTCTAGCTATGAAAGAGGCATGATGCTAGAGAAAAAAAAACACTGGATTTGGGGGAAATAATTCATTCTGTCATTTGCTAGCTATGATATTTTGTATTGGCCATTTAACTATTGTGAATAGGCATAATAATTGCTTGTTTCCTGCAATATTGTGAAGATCACATAAAATATTAACAAGAATTATGGAACAGTAATTTAATAAATAAACATTAGCAATTAAGTATTTTGAATCCATAATAAGTGCTTTTAAGATATGGATGTATGGGGTGGCTGGGTGGTGCAGTGAATAGAGCACTGACTCTGGAGTCAGGAGGACCTGAGTTCAAATCCAACCTCAGACACTTCACACTTACTAGCGGTGTGACCTTGGGCAAGTCACTTAATCCCAATTGCCCTGCCTTCCTCCATCCAAAAAGATATGGAGGTATACTCAATCGCTTCTTTTATCTTTTTGTGGAGGTGAGCCACCTATGCTCTTTTTTGGGGAACCCACTCACTCTCAGTATTTTCCTGAAACACAAATCTATGTCAACCATCCTATTAATGATTTCGTCAATGGTTCTCTATTGCCTCTAGAATAAAATGCAAAGTCTTAACTTGATTTTGAAAGCCCTTTACAACTTTGCCCTCGTCTGTCTTTGTACTCGAATGTACTTTGTATATCACCATGCTCCACAGATTCTATATCCTGGCCAATCTGATCTACTTGCTTTTCTCTGAATTGGCATTCCTTCTCTCTCCCATAGACCATCTCTCATGTCTTTCTCCTCACTTCAGAAAAATACCTCTTGTAATTCCTACATCCCTCTAGTGACTCAGCTCACGTATGACCTCCTACAAGAAGCCTTTCCTGATATCTCTCTCCAGGGCTGTGAAAGACAATGTTTAACAAACAATTCTCCAGAAGAAAAAAATATGTTTGACACATTTTTTTTAAATGTAATCTGCATTATTAACATTTTTTTCCACCACTTTCTGTAGTCTAGAGTATCAACAAAACAATAAATAAAGCCCTGATTTGTAACTTTTGCTGATTTCCAAAGTATGAAAGCTCACCCCAAAAACTAATCTAGCACACCCCTGTTTTTGTCTCTTTCATTTAATTGTCACGTATATTCCTATCTGTTTGCATGTTGTATTCTTTTAGTGCAATGGTAGTTGTCTAGAACTTTTGCCCATTATAGGATCTTAAGAAATGCTGCTGGACTGAATTGGAGGGATATCAGAAAGCCAATTATAGGCTAATGACTTAAGACACTAATGATCTCCTGGATATTCTAGGTGATATAGAAACCTACAGAATGAGAGTGATCTGAGACAGAACAAATTCTGGGGTCTTTTGTGTCATGGATGTAGATAATCTCTAATTTGTTCAGCGATGCAGGAAGAAAGCATTGTCTTTGGGAGAACTAAGACTGGGCTGACAACAAATTTCAAGTCAACTTTTCACACTCCCCTGCTTTGTCAGATCTAGATGAAAAGTGCCCTGCTTCTCTGACACAAAAGGAGCAAAGTGGCAAGTCATTTGGGGTTGCTTTCTCTTTGCAGTTCTTGTTTTTAAATTCCAGCAATTAAAATTGCTTTATAACAGTGCTTAAGATAGCAAACCACATGTTTCCTTGATTGTAACAGAAGAATTCTTCATTTAGAAATTTAAAAAGCCAGTTTACAAGTTAAAGATGGTTACTTGGATACTCAAGAAAGTCAGAATTTGATTCACTCTTTAAAAAAAATATTTAGTATTTTATTTTTCCCAATTCCATATAAAAACAATTTTAACATTTTGTGAGTGCCAAATTCTCTCCCTTACTTCCCTCCCTCTCCCCATTGGGAAGGCAAGCAATTTGACGTAAGTTACACAAGTATAGTCACGCAAAACACATTTATATGTAAGTAATTCTGTGAAAGAAAACATAGGCAAAAAAAAATTAATTTCTGTACTTCTTTAAAAGTACCCCAAAAAGTATCTGATCTGCATGCAGGCTCTATCAGTTGTTTCTCTGGAGACAGATAGTTCTTTTCATCATAAGGTTTTCATAGTTGTTTTGGATCATTGCATTGCTGAGAATAAGTAAATTATTCAGAACAGATAATCATACAATATTTTTTTGTTTTTTTATGTTCTTGTCTTTATATGCCCAGTGCCTTGCACAGAGTAGACAGTTAATAAACATTGAATTGAACTGAATTACCCACAATAAGAGACTGAGATAGGACTAAAACTTAAGTTTTCTGACTTTGACAGGCAGTATTGACTACGTAGTGCACTTTTGTCTTGAACTTTTTTTTTTAATGAAATTTATTTATTTCATGATTTTCTTGCATCATTCTCATTTCTCTTCCCATTTTTTCCTCTACTTCTCTTACTTGATTTTCAAAATCCTTCTTGAGATCCTTCATGGCCTGTAACCAATTCATATTTTTCTTGGAGGCTTTTGATGCGGGAGATCTGACTTCGCTGTCTTCCTTCCACTCCATGCCTTGATCCTTCTTGTCCCCAAAACAGGATTATATGCTCTGTTTGTGCTTCCTGTGCTTGCTCATATTGGTAGCCAATTACTTAACTTTTTAGCTCTTTGCCATGGTAGAACTCTGCTTCCAGAATGTAGATAGTTATGTCCCAAATCACTGGGGTTTTCCCAGCTGCTGGAGCTATTAGGAGTGTGCCCTCTCTACAGCCCCCACAAGCTCTGGCTTGCTGGTCACACACCCCAGGACCTCCACCCAACACTTTGATCCAGATCCAAGCAGGTTAAAGCAAGAGTGATTACCCTCTGAATGGTCACTTGGTCCCCCAACAATCTGCAAGCCAGGAGCTCTGGAAGCAGCTATGTGGTGGCGGCTGCACGGCCACTGTGCCTCAGGTCCCTTCTCACCCTGAAGACAAGTGCTGGACTGCACTCTTTATTGCCCCCTTGATCCAACAGAGTTCTACACTGACCTTTTACTTTGTCTTTGGAGTTTATGGGTTCAGAAGTCTGGAAACTGCCACAACTACTGATGATTCACTTTCCTGAAGTCTGCTCATGTAGTGGCTGGTTGGGGCCATCCTGAGGCTAAAATCACCCAGTTCACGTGGGCCTGCACTTGATTCCCAGCTTGGTATGATTCACCCTTCCTGTCCTCCTTCCAGGCTTCCTTCAGTGGGAGATTTGTTTCTCTCTGTCACTTTGTGGGTTCTGTATATCTAAAGTTTGTTTAGAGTCATTTTTTACATTTATTGGAAATGATTGGAGTGGGAGCCCTGCCAAGTTTGGGCTTCTACTCCACCATCTTGGCTCTGCCCCATCATATAACATTGGTGTTACTGTGTATGATCTTCTATTGGTTCTATTCATTTTACTTTGCATCAGTTCATGTAGGTCTATCCAGGTTTGTTTGTTTTCTGAAAGCATTTGGCTCATCATTTTCTTCAAGTATAATAGTATTCTATCACAATTATATGCAACTTGTTCAGTCATTCCCCAATTGATGGGCATTCCCTCAATTTCCAATTCTTTGTCACCACTAAAAGACCTGCTGTGTTTTTATATAAACAGCTTCTTTCTCTTTTTTATCTCTTTGGAATATAGACCTAGTAGTGGTATTGCTTGGTCAAAGGGCATGCATGGTTTTAAAGTCCTTCAGGCATATTACCAAATTGTTCTCCAGAATGGTTGAATCAGTATAAAAGTTTACCAGTAGTACATTAGTGTTTTAATTTTCCCATACCACTTGAACACTTGTCATTTTCCTTTTCTACCATATTAGCCTATCTGACAGGTGGGAAGTAGTAGCTCAAAGCTGTTTTAATTTGAATTTCTGTCATTAAGAGAGATTAAGAATATTTCTTTTTGCTTTGTGGAGGGGGGAAGGCATGGCAATTGGGGTTAAGTGAGTTGTCCAAGGTCACACAGCTAGTAAGTGTTAGGTATCTGAGGCTGGATTTGAACTCAGGTCCTCCTGACTCCAGGGCCAGTACTCTTTCCATTGTGCCACTTAGCTGCCCCAATTAAGAATAGTTTTGTGTGACTATAGATAGCTTTGATTTTTTCATCTGAAAACTGCCTGTTTGTATTCTTTGATCATATATCAATTGAGTAATGGTTCTCATTTCTCTAAATGTGACTCCGTTTTCTATATATTTGAGAAATGAAGTCTGTATCAGAGAAACTCACTGTAATCTTTTTTTCACAATAATGATTACCAACTATGTATTTCCCTCCATCCTATTTCCTCCTGTTTATCCTACTCTCTCTCCTTTTACCATGTCCATTGCAAAAAGTATTTTACTTCTGACTTTTATCTCCCCAAAAGTATCCTCCCTTCTATTAGCTCCCCCACCCTCTTTCTCTTATATCCTTCCTTCCCTTCCTACTTTCCAATATAGTAAAATAGATTCCTATACCCAACTGAGTGTGTATATTATTCCCTCTTTGAGCCAACTCTGATGAGGGTAAGGTTCATGGATCTCCTCCCTGTTTCACCGATTTCCCCTTCCCCTATAAAATCTCTTTCAGGCCTCTTTTATGTCAGATAACTTATCTTATATTACCCTTCCCTTGCCCTTTCTCCCATTGCATTCTTCTTCCTCATCTCTTAATATTTTTTTAGATGATCATAGAATCACAGTCAAGTTACACCTCTGCTTTCTATCTATGAATAATCCTTCTAACAGTCATAATAATGGGAGTTATAAATATAATTAATATTTATAAATATAATTATTATATAAATATAATATTTATAAATATAATTAATAATTAATATAAATATAATTTTCTCATATAGGAATATAAACAGTTTAACCTTAACAAATCCCTCATGATTTTTCATTCTTATTTACCTTTATATGATTCTTTTGCATCTTGTATTTGAGAGTTAAATTTTCTATTCAGCTCTGGTCTTTTCATCAGGAATGCTTCAAATTCCTCTATTTTATTGAATATCCATTTTTCCCCCTGAATGATTAAACTCGGTTTTTCTGGGTAGGTGATTTTAGGTTGTAATCCTAGTTCTTTTCCCTCCAGAATATCATATTTCAAACACTTGATTACTTTAAGGGATAATTTGCTAAATCTTGTTTTAAAATGACTGTGGCTCCATGATATTTGAATTTTGGCTGATTGTAGCATTTTCTCTTTGATCTGGGAAGTATGGAATTTGGTTATAATATTCTAGAGTTTTCTTTTAGTTTTCTTTCAAGAAGGAATCAGTGGAGTCTTTCCATTTCTAGATTACCCTCCAGTTCTAGAATATTAGGGCAATTTTCCTTGATAATTTCTTGAAAGATGATATCGCTCATTTATTTATCATGACTTTTGGATAGTCCAGTGATTCTTAAATTATCTCTTCTGGATTGATTTTCTAGGTCAGTTGCTTTTCTGATGGGATATTTCATGTTTTCTTCTATTTTTTTTATTCTTTTGATTTTGTGTGATTGTTTCTTGATGTCTCATGAAGTCATTACCTTCCACTTTCTCAATTCTCACTTTTAATGAATTATTTTCTTCAGTGAGCTTTTTGTACTTGCTTTCCATTTGGCTAATTCTACTTTTCTTGTTCTTCTTATCCGTGAATTTTTGGACATCTTTCTCCATTTGGTCAATTCTACCTTTCAAGACAATCTCTTTATTGGATTTTTGTTCTTTTACCATTTGGTCAATTATGTTTTTTGTTTTGTTTTTGTTTTTGCCTTTTTTTTAGAGGGCAGTTGGGATTAAGTAACTTGCCTGAGGTTACATGGCTAGTTTTTTGTGTGTGTGTTAAGTGTCTGAGGCTGGATCTGAACTCAGGTCTTCCTGACTCCAGGGCTGGTGCTTTGCTCACTGTGCCATTGAGCTGCCCCATGTTTTTAAGATATTTTTTGGGGGTATTATTTTTTGTCTCCTTTACCTAGCTGCTGACTCATTTTTCATGATTTTCTTGCATTATTCATTTCTCTTCCCAATTTTTCCATGAATTCTCTTACTTGATTTTTTTGTTGTTTTTTTTTGAGGGGGGAAGGTAGGGCAATTGGGGTTAAGTGACTTGTCCAAGGTCACATGGCTAGCTTTTTATGTTAAGTTTCTGAAGCCAGGTTTGAACTCAGGTCTTCCTGACTCCAGGGCCAGTGCTCTATTCACTGTGCCATCTAGCCGCCCCTCCCCACTTGATTTTTCAAATCCTTTTTGAGCTCTTTCATGTCCTGAGACTAATTCATGTTTTTCTTTGAAGTTCTGAATGCAGGAATTTTGACTTTGGTTGTCTTCTGAGTGTGTGTTTTTATCTCCCTTGTCACCATAGTAACTTTCTATGGTCAGAATTTATTTTCTGTTTTGATTTTTTTGCTCATTTTTCAGACTATTTCTTGACTTTTAATTCTGTGCTAAAGTAAAACTTTGCTTGCCAGGGGTATGGGCCACTGTGCCAAGCTTCAGGTTTATCGTACAGCTGTTTTCAGAGGTAATTCTGGTGACCTGCAAGTTTTTGGCTCTTCCAAGGTGGTATGATCTAGGGAGAGATGTGTTTACTACTTTCCTCTACTGTGTGCTGGTTTGTAAGTGACAACAAGCACTCTTTTCAATCCTGGAACTGTGACTGAAGTTCTTCAGTGCTAATGTTCATCATCACCCTAGGATTGCCATCCAGGACAGCGATCCAGATTCAAATATAGGTGATTAAACAGCAAACGGACCCTTGTAAATCTCCTTCTGACCTGTTGTCTAATCCCCTTACTCTCTATGGGCTGGGAACCACCACTCTAGCCATAGATTTAGTCACCCCAAGGCCTGCTCCAAGTCTACTAGGGTCTGCATCTACACTGAACTGGGCTCCTCCCTCACCCTGGCACAACAGATCTTTCCTGCCCACCTTTTAAGTTGTCTTGGGCTAGAAAATTATTTCACTCTGTCTTTTTATGGTTCTTCCACTCTTGAATTTGTGTAGAGTCAATATTTAAAGGTATTTGGAGGGCTTTGGAGGAGAGCTCAAGCGAGTCCCTGCCTTCAGTCCACCATCTTGGCTCTGCTTCTTTTGACTCACTCTTGCATCTAGGAAAAGAGATGCAGTCAGCTTAATTTTTCCCTTAGAGTCTGAAATAAGACTTTGGCACTTGAAGACTACAGACAGTATTTATTTTGCTTGGTTACCTGAGATCATTTCTTCCTTACAACTACACTGACAGGGAAGAGGTCTGACATCTGCTTTTCTCACCCATTGAGGAAGGTCGAGAAGATTCTCAGAGAAAACATATAATGGAAATCAGTTTGATTTTAATGATACAACTACTGGGAAGGTTTACAATTCTTGTGAAGTGAAAAACATATCAGGGCACTATACCATAGCCTCATAATACACTCTAAGTTTTTCATAGTAAGAGAATTACATGGGGGATGAATCTAAAGTCATGAAACAGAATTTTTAATGTAACAGAGTTTAAGTGCAAAAATGAGCACTGTCCTTCAAAACAGTCATCCTTAGAGTATGAGCGGAGTTATATGCTGGCACATTCATCATACCCTATACACACCTGTGTCCTCTTCAATAGATGACTATACACTTATTCCACTGATACTGCTATTACAGAGAAATGTCTTTTTTGGAATTGTTTCTAAGCTATGGAAGCAAATCAGACTATATCAGGAATTCTTAACATTTTTGTGTGCCATGGACTTCTTTGGAAGTCTGGTGAAGCCTATGGACCCCTTCTCAGAAAAAAAAAAATGAAGTAAAATAAATGCATAAAATAAATGACATGGGATTACAAAGGAAACAAATTGTGTATTCCTCCTCTAGAGCCTAAATCCTAGAAGGTTCCCTCTAGAAGGGACCTTAGAGGTTATCTTGTCCAGGTGTCTCGATTTATAGAACAGGAAAATGTACCAATTTGTAAAGGGGTTTGATTAATAGCTTATTATGTTTTAGTAAAACCATAAAAATAATAGATATAAGCATATTTCCTCTCATATATTGTTCCCAGATAAAATTTTGAGGAGAAAATATAGGATTGATTTTTTTTTAAAAATCAGTTTCTCATCTGCCAAAAGGTTATGGTCAGTCAGTAGTCCTAAAGCTCCAAAGGAAGTAAAACTCCTGGCTGTAATCCTAAGGTTGGCTCTTTAACACTTTTATTTAACAGGTTTGGGGCAATGTTGGCATATGTGTTATCTGTATTTCTACATGAATATAGCAGGTGTTCCCTCCTAGGAGTGCTGACTGAAGGAAATAGATCAGGGAGAGAATAGGAAATGTAGAAAAATATGTACCTGCATACAGTGCCCCACATCCTTCAGTTTCTTCTTCCTTTGCCCTGAAGAGATCTCCAAGGGGAAAAAAGGTAGAAGGCAAGAGACATTGAAAGCATGTGCCCATCGACCAAGTTGGCCACAGAGAGGGGTGAACCATTGTGCTTACATAGATTCAGCTTGGCTGCCAGGGCATTATTAATCAGAGATTCAGCCTGCAGTGAGGAGAGGAGGCAGGGTAAAAGAAGGCTGAGATGAGATTTAGAGAAGAATAAGAGATACTTTTTTTGTTGTTCAGTCATTTTCAGTCACGTCTTACTCTTCGTGACCCTATTTGTGGTTTTCCTGGCAAAGATAGTGGAGTGGTTTGCCATTTCCTTCTCTAGCTCATTTTACAGATGATTATTATATATTTAAAAAGAATAGCAAGTTGTATTTAATAGATTTGCAATTTCATGTACAATCATGTTTGGTTTTTGCTTTTTTTGTTGTTTTTCTATTCTACTGTGTTAAGGAAAGCTTTGTTTTATTTCTTAATTTCATACCGAGGCAAACAAGGTGAAGTGACTTGTCCAGGGTCACAGGGCTAGTAAATGTCTCAGGCCAGATTTGAACTCAAGAAGCATCTTCCTGACTCCAGGCCCAGAACTCTATCTACTCTATATATTGTGTCACTAGGCTGCCCCACCAGATTCTTAGGATTATAGTATTCAGCATCATTTGGAGTGTGTCAAATCCAGAATAAAGATGGATTATAGGGTCTCTAGAACTAGTAGTTTTTGAGAATCATACCTGCTATTGAGTCAGAAGGGAGACAAAATCACCTTTTCCAATGTTTCTGAGGGGGAAAAGGAAGGGACAACTGAAGGTTTCTGTTTGGGGAAACATAAGTAGACATAAGGCATAAAAATAATACATATAGAGGTTTGTGAATGAGAAGGGGAGACCCCCCAAGCAGGGGTAGGGATTGAGGGCAGAGATGATTCCCATTTTCATTAATCTTAAACATATTATAAATTATAACCTAGAATTTAAAAATGCCTATCAGAAAGAGCTTCCTTCCTGCTCAATGCTTTCAAGATCAAGGCTTGGTATGAATGTGCTACTCAGAAATCAGCACATTGAATCCTCCCTTACTGGACAATATTTCAATTAGTGTAAACTTACAGAAACAGAGAAATAAGTCAGGCTTAGGGAGACAGAGTTCTGCTAGTAAATGTTTAATAACTGGCTTGGTGGAAATGTATATAGTATACACTTTTAAGTTTAATCAGCATTATTAATATTTTCCCCCATCACTTTCTTAAATCTAGACAATCAGCAAAACAAAAAATTAAGCCCTGATTTGCAGTTTGCTGATTTCCAAGGTTTAAATGATCACACTAAAAACTTATTGATGGGGTCTTCCAGCTGGTTCTAGCTAGCTCTGGTGTATCCTTGGTTCAGCCCACAATTATTTACATACCACTTGTCATATAAGAATCTCTCTCTCTTTGCAATTTATGAGAAGAAAAGCAAGATAGATATTTGTATCATAAAGCTTTGTATCATAAACCCATAGAGATACATCTTTCCCACAATTGGCCTGGAAAAGGACTGTTCTTCTAGTTTGCATGCAGTTTATAGCCATGATAGCTGTGCATTTGAAGCCCCCCACCCTGTGTGTGCATGTGTGTGTATGTGTGTGTGTGTGCGCGCATTTTGGTGAGGGGGTAAGTGTGATTCCCCTCTGATTTTTTAGTGGGGCTTCTTTTAAAGATATTATTTTGTAAAAAGTAGACCAATGGGATATTCATTTTTGCTCCTGATATTATCCAAAAGGTTTTCTCCCTTATTTTTGTAAGAATGAAAATAACATTTAAATTCTATCTCTGATAATATTAGGTCTAATTATTAGAGAGTTAAACAAGTTACACATCACGCATAGTAGTTGAAGGTGACAACTCATCTTCTGGGTGAACAGAAGGTATAATTTTATTACATTTACATAGTTATTGCTGACATTCTGATTAGCCTACTCCCAGGAAATACCATCCAAAATCATGGGAGCTCTCAGAGATTAGCTAGAAACCAATTAATGGTACAATGGAAATACCTTATTTATTTCATTACTATGTACTCTATTTTTTAAGTAAAATGAAGTTTAAGTCTAATTTTTAAGAGGAAAAAGAAAACTTTTGGTGAAAGCTTTAAGTAAATCTATAGTTTATGATATGCCAATTGTCCAAATAAATGCTATTGACCATCACACACCACCAATGTGGTGACATAAATTTGAAGAGTTAAATGATATTATAAAATATAATATCAGCAAGTTATCCTTACTGATATCAGTATAATATAATATATAATATAACATATAAAGTATCATATATAATAATATAATATCAATATAATATCAGTAAGTTCAGCAGTAAAAGGGCTATGATAAGACAGTAAGGGAAGTCTCTTATTTATAAAAAGACTGTGCCCCAAAATTTTATTTTGCAATTTGCTTAGAAATTGAATTGCATTTTCCCATAACATCAAGCACTAATGATGGCTAATTTCTTAGTCCAAGTATTTAACTTAAAATGTAGGAGAAATACTGTATATTTGCAATAGCAATGACAGAAAGTAATAATCAGAATTATTATCTTCTTTTATTTTTTTAAATGCTTTATTAAGTTCTGATTTGCATCATTAATTTCCGCCAGATTTTGAGTTACAAATTTTCTCCCCATTTTTCCCCTACCCACCACCCCAAAATAGCAGTCCCACAGGATATCCTCTCCTCCAATCTGATCTCTCCAATATTTTCTCCTGTACACCTTTTGACTTTTCCAGTGGATCTCTATGCCACAGTGCCTGTATATCTTATTTCCCAATTGTATACATATACATACATACATACATACATATATATATATATATATATATATTTGATTTTAAAACTTTGAATTTCAGATTGATTCCCTTCCTCCCTTGTCTCCCACCCTTACTGGGAAGATATGCAGTTCAGTATAGGTTGAACATGTGTGGCTAATGCAAAACAATAACATACTAGATATATTGTAAAAGACTGACTATATTTCCCTCCCTCATAGCCCACCTACCATTTGTTCTATTCTCTACTTTGATCCTGTCCCTTTGCTTTTTTTTTTTTAAGCAATCAGGGTTAAGTAGCTTGCTCAAGGTTACATGGCCAGTTATTTCTGGGTGTGTTGCTGAGTATCTGAGCCCAGATTTCATCCAAGTCATCCCGACACTGGAGCCGGTGCTCTTACTCGCTGAGCCACTTGGCCGCCCCTGATCCCGTCCCTTTTCAAAAGTGGGTGCTCCCAACTTTCCTGCCCCCCAGCCTGGCCGCCCTTCCATAATCCCCCCTCTCATCTCTGTCCCCCTACTCTCCTGTAGGATGAGATACCCTATTTAGTGTGTATTTCATTCCCTCCCCAAGCCAAATTCAGTGAGAATAGGGTTGACCCATTCCCTTTTGCCTTCTTATTCTTCCCCTCCATTGTAACCATTTTCCTTGCCTGTTCTATATGAGATAGTTTACCCCATTCTGTCTCTCCCCATCTCCTCTCATTATATTCCTCTCTCACCTCTTAATTTCACCTTTTAAGTATCATCCCTTCCTATTAAATTGGTCCTGTGACCTCTATCTATCTATACTTGTAAACATATATACACACATTCACATATGTATTCATATATAGACAAATATATATATATATATTTCTTTTCCCTTCAACTGTGGAGAAAAGTTTCATCAGTTACAATTATTGTTTTTCCATATAGGAATGTTAATAGTTCAACTTTGATAAGTTTCTTATAATTTCTTTTCCCTGTTTACCTTCTCATGCTTCTCTTGCTTCTTGTATCTGAATGTCAAATTTTTTGTTCAATTCTGGTTTATTCATCAAGAATGCTTGAAAGTCCTCTATTCCACTGAATGACCATATTTTCCCCTGAAACATGATACTCAGTTTTGCTGGGTAGGTGACTCTTGGTTTTAATCCCAGCTCCTTTGACCTTCAGAATATCATATTCCAAGCCCTTCGATCCCTCAGTGTAGAAGCTGCCAGATCCTGGGTTAGCCTGATTGTGTTTCCACAATATTCAAATTGTTTCTTCCTGGCTGCTTGCAATATTCTCTCCTTAATCTGGGAATTCTGGAACCTGGCTATAATATTCCTAGGAGTTTTCTTTTTGGGATCTTTTTCAGCAGGTGATCAGTAGATTTTTTTCAACCTCTGTTTTGCCCTCTGGTTCTAAAACATCAGGGCAGTTTTCTTTGAGAACTTCCTGGAGGATGATTTCTAGGTTCTTACTTTGGTCATGGCTTTTAGGCAGTCCAATAATTGTTAAATTATCTTTCCTGGAGCTATTTTCCAGGTCAGTGGTTTTTCCCATGAGGTATTTCACATTGCCTTCTATTCTTTCATTTGTTTGGATCTGTTTAATAGAATCTTGATTTCTCATAAAGTCATTAGCTTCCATTTGCTCCAATCTAATTCTGAAGCAACAATTCTCCTCATTGAGCTTTTGAGATTCTTTTTCCATCTGGCAAATTCGCCTTGTTGAGGCATTCTTCTCCTCATTGTTTTTTTGAGCCTTTTTTGCCATTTGAGTTAGTCTATTTTTTAAGCTGTGATTTTCCTTAGTCAGGCTGTTGACTCTCATTTCGTAATTTTCTTGCATTGCTCTCATTTCTCTCCCCAATTTTTCTTCCACTTCTCTTATCTGCTTCTTAAGGTCCTCTATGGCCTTAAAAATACCAGCTGGTATTTTCCTTAGAAGCTTTTGCTGCAGGAGTTCTGACTTCACTGTCTTCCTCCTGTTCCATGCTTTGCTCCTTTTTGTCCCCAAAATAGGAGTCTAATGTTGGAATCTTCTGTCTGCTTTGTTTCCTTTGCCTGGTCATGTTGCCCCTCTGTCACTTGACCCCTGGGCTTTTTGCCACAGTATGACTCTGCAACCAGACAGGGGAGCTTTCGTCCCAAAAGCTTGGGTTTTCTCAACTGCCAGAGCTATTAGATGGGTGCCCTCTCTGAGGTTTCCACATGCTCTGGCAAGCTGAACACACACCCCAGGACCTCCACCCTAGAGTGCAATCCAGATCCAAGCAAGTTAAAGCAAGAGCAATTACCCCTTAGACTGGTGCTTGGCCCCCCTACACTCTGTAGGCCAGGAGCTGAAACAGCCACATGGTGCTGGCTGGCTGTGCTAGCATCACAGCGGGTTCTCACCCTGAGGGCAAAAGCCACACACTCCCACTTACTGGGTCCCAAAATCCAGACTGCACTGACCTCTCACTTTGTCCTTAGCATCTGTGTGTTGATAATTCTGGAAACGGCCACAGATGCTGCTGATCTGGAGTCCCTCTGGCCGGTGGCTGGTCAGGCCTACCCTGGGGCTAAAGCCTTGGAGTGGGGCTGGGCTCAGCTCCCAGAGCACTGTGCTGGTCGATTCCTGCCAGCCTGCTGGGCTGTCCTCAGAGGGAGGTTAGCTTCTCTGTGTCATTTTGTGGGTTCTGCAGCTCCAAAGTTTGTTTAGAGTCCCCTTTTTACATGGATTGGGGAAGGTGGAAGCTGGAGCTATAGGGAGGTCCTGCTTCTATATGGCCATCTTGACTCTGCCCCCCCTCCCCCAGAATTATTGATTCTTAGAGTTCAAAGAGACCTCAGAGTTGATCCAATCCTGCCTATTCACAAACAGAAATGCCTTCTGGAATATCCCATACAAATTATCATTCAGCCTCTGCTTAAATATCACTAGTGATGGAAAATTTACTATCTCCCAAAACAGATTATTCCACTTTTGTATGGCTGTAATTGATTGGAAGTTTTGCTTACATTGAACTGAAATTCTGATTCTCTTGAACTTCTACTCTTTGTTTCTGCCATCTGAGGTCGAGCAAAACAAGTGTAATTCTTCTTCTGTTAGACAACCTCTCAAATGATTGCATATGGCTACCATTTTTTTTTTACCACCTGTAATGTAATACCAAGCAAAGGCAACTTCCCAGGTTCAAAATACCAGCATAGGTACTCTCTATTTTATTCAGTAACAAACCAAGAACAGAGAAGATCAAAACATGACATCATTCAAAATACAGCATTTACTAAGTGTGATTAAATAATCTCCAAGTACTACCCCACCCCAGGATCTTCCAATCATTCAATCAATTACAAAGTCCCTGTTCTAAATACTACTCCATCCCTAGGCTATACCTTAATTAAGTCCACCACAAAACCCCTCTTCTCAAATGGAGATTAGTTTCCAAACATAGGTAAAGTACCTTCATTTGTCAATCACAGAGCACAATAAGGTCAAAAGTTCCCCACCCCCAGGATCACAATTGAATCTACCCCAGAGTTACATCAAGTTTAAACACAGCACTTAATACCCAAATGGAGGTCTTTTCTTCATCTTGACTCGAGGCAAGTTCTCAGCAATCTTAGTTCCTGGGGAGACAAGGCTTAGCAAGGCCATAAGATACATTGCCAGTCCCTTCATGAATTTATCCTCTGTCTGTAGAACAGTCCTAGAACCCCTGAACACATTAGCAAAGCCCTCTCCCAGGATTTCTGTAAACATACAACAAGAAAATCCTTCTTCAGGGCTTCTGAACCAACAGAAAGGCTCCCAGACCCCTGCAACAACAGCACTGTCCCTCACCAGTGGACAGTATTCACTCTGTCTGCAGGACAGTCTCCAGACCCCTGCAACAACAGTACTGTCCCTCACCAGTGGACAGTATTCACTCTCTGTCTGCAGGACAGTCTCAGGCCTTCTTAGCGAACAGCCAGGTTCCAGGACTTCTTCAACAAAAGGACAGTCTTTCACCAGTGGACAAATCTGGCAAAATAACATCAAAACATACAGACAAAGTACCAGCAAAACAGCCATGTCTCCTCAGTCCTTGGCAGCTCAGGGGGCAGGTCTCAAAAGTCCAGGGCAATTCAAAGCGGCCACCAGCAATTCTCTTAGTCTCTCTCTCTCCACGAGGTGCTGCTACCAAAAAAAAATCTTCCGCCTCTCTCTTGTTTCTCCAAATCTACCTCACCAGCTCCTCCCAATTCAGGACTTTCTTTTCACATCAACAAGCCCATCCCACAGGTGGGATTAACAAACTCTGGGTTTTAACACAATCAATTTGAAAACCAAGCCAATACAGGGGAATCTTTAATTGCCATTACTATCACACCACCACAAGTCTTCTCTTTCTAGGCATACTGTTATCAAAAAAAATGAAACAAAACAACTAAACAATCAAATTGAATTGAAAAAGTACAAGGCGACATATGGACCCTCATGGGATGCTCTGAAGAGAAATTCTAAACACTTTCAAAACAATACCATGATTACTCATTATGCCTAACTTTAAAATTTATGTCTTTCCTTTTCTTGATGGCAGTGATGAAACCAGCCCTAGGGGTTGGGCAAGCAATAATCAACTAACACATAATACTCAATGGGGAAAAAGAAGAAATGCTTTTTCTCAAATTTTACTTTTTTATAACTACACATTTTTTTAATGATATAAAATTCTGCTTACCATACTATACTCGTGTTTATTTTGTAACAAATCAGTTCAGCTATCTTACACTGTGACTCTGGGGGACAATAATGTATGGGGGCACACTTAACAAACCTCACTTGGGTTTGTATTGGGGTATGTAATATTTTTCCCCCACTCAACCCTATAATACTAGTGCTTCCCTCATGCTCATTGACCATGTTTTTTTTTAGAAATTTTGGATTCACAAATATAACAAAAGTAAGAAGAGAAAGTTACATCATTAAAATCTATAATGCTAATGTTCCTTGTTTTGCCCATTACTTCCTGTCCTTCCAGGTCTCTAGGTTTCTCAGTTCCCCTAGGCTTATTCTATCCCCACCTCAACCTGGACTCACATGCCCCCTCATTGCTTCTCCCCCCACCCAGCCTTTCTCCCCTACTTTCAAAATTCTGATTCATCAGTTAAGAAATTTAACTTGACATATCTATTCTTTAGTCCTGTTCTTCTTGTCCTATTGTTGCTTGGTTCTTGCCAAACTCAACCCCAAGGTCACTTTCACATTTTCCTTCTCCACCCTTGTCTGTGCTACTGTACAATCCTGGAAGGGGGCACATAACTATAATAACTAGGTTCACTATAAGTTTATGTTAATTATAATTGGGTCTCAATTGCTCCATTATAATCTTTTTATTCTTATTTGACTCTAGAGTAATACAATTCTTTACACATGTTCATGCTGTGTCCCCTTTCTCAAGCTGGATATACGTTCCTTCAGGGCACAAACTCTGTGCTTGGTTTTATATGCCTCAGCTTGGGAAAGTGTCTGTAACATAAAAGAGCTTAATAAATGCTTATGGAATGGGATGGAATGGAATGGGAGAGGTTTTCCTGATGTAACTTGGGAAGAAGTGAAAGGAATAGAGGTAGGAGTAAAGGAAACTAAAGATAATATGGATATGTAATAAGGAGACTTAACTGACCTATGGGCAGAGAAAGAGGAAAATGTGGAAGTACAAAATGAGAATGACTCCCAAAGAGGATGAAACAGGTTGAGGGCAAAGAGACAATAGTTCGAGCAATTTGACGGGTCAACTTTTAACTCTGTCAGCAAAGAACAGTTGAGTTGATACCTCAAATGAATGAGCAACAAGGCACTCTGAAGTGGGATAAACAGATACACAGACAGAGGATAGATAGAGGACAGGTACATAAGTACATAGGTAGATAGAGGACAGATTGCTTGATAGACTATTTGATAGGTCACTTTTGTTAAGTGTTCACTATTAACCAGGCAGTGTGATAAAAATAACAAATACAAGCGAAACATATAGTCTATACCTCCAAGAATATACATTCTAATGTGGGATGATGATGGAAAGGGAAGTCGCAGAGGGGGTTGTTGTCAAAGTTGATGGCAGGAAAATGGAGTAGCCTGAAGAGTGAGAAATAGGTCTGGAAGTGAAATGAGCATGGCCTGGGTACCTCATGAAACAGTGTACTAAGTCAGAGACTTACTAATCAGAAGTGAACATCATATCACAGAGTAGATGTTATTTCCACTGTGACAAGGCTTCTAAAAGGGAGGTGGAAAAGGCCAGAGAGCAAGTAGGGAGCCAGGAATGAATAAAAGAAAAGGAAAAACACTATGCCAGTTGTTCATAAGTACGGGATGTTCACAAATTTACATATTCATAGCACAGGGAATGCTTCTACATTAGTAAAATTTCAAGTAAATGTCACAGACAATCAGTGTTAGAAACTCTTACTTCTAAAAGTAAATAAGAACTTACTGTGCTGTGGAAGGGTCAAAAAAAAAAAGATTTCATGGAAGAAATGAGAAAAGTTGGGCCTTGAAAATGGGAAATCTCTTATTGTTAGAAATATTTTGCTCTCAAAGCCCAACTCATTAGTAGAAGACAAGAGAAGATTATGGTAATGCCAAGCAAAGAGATGTAGGGTATCTGCAATTCTCTAGAAGAAACCCTGAAACACTGGTTGATGGTGCTCTCATACCAGTATTTGGATTAGCACTCCAGTCAATCTGATATAACTGTTTCTAAAAATTAAAGAAATAGGGGCGTATAGTGCTAGAGACATCAAAACCACCATGATAAATAGCTTGACGAGGAGATTTGTAGAAATTATGTTTCTTTGTGTTCTGATGCCATAAGGTAATATATCACTGTTGTCTTTGTTATCAGTTGCATCCAGCTCTTCACGAACCTAGTTGGGGTTTTCTTGGCAGAGACATTGTAGTGGGTTGCCATTTCCTTCTCCAACTCATTTTATAGATGAGGAAACTGAGGCAAATAGGGTTAAGTGACTTGCCCAGGATTACAGAGCTAGTAAGAATCTGAGGGCAAGTTTGAACTCACTACTAATTAGGAAATACAAGTTAAAGCAATTCTGAGATTCTACCTCTTACCCACCAGATTTGTGGAAGGGAAAGGAAAAAGAAAAGGGATGAGAGGAGAGGAGAGGACAGAAGAGAAGAAGAGAGGACAGGAGAGGAGAGGATAGGAGAGGAGAGGGGAGGAGAGAATATATGTAAATGTTGAAAGGCCTCCAAAAAAAGTCACATTGATGATCTTTCTGTTGGTAGACCCATGAATGGAAACAACCATTTTGGAAAGGAGTTTGAGATTTATATACAATTATTAAAGAGTAAAAAGGCCTTTACCCAATTATACCATTCCTAGGTCTCTACCCAAATATTGGTGAATTAGCTGCCCTAACAGCAGGAAGGAAAAAGCCAGCATTAATTATCCCAAAGCATCCAAGATGAAAAGGTTCTCCAGGCACCAGCAAGAGTTCCATCCATACTCTGCCTATATACTTTAAAGCCCATCATTTTGGTTCTAGGTTAACTGTGAATATAGTACGAGTTCTAGTCCACAGAGTTAAACTCGCCGATATGTTCCACATGACATGACCTGGGGATGGCAATGTGTGGGAAGCAGACTATAATGAAAGAAAAGAATGTATTTAGTCAGATCCATAAAACCCTGCCTTTGGCAGAGTTCTACCCAGGTCAGCACGACAGAATTCTTGACAAAGCATTCTCTTTGACTCCCTGTTGTGAGATACAGATGGAAAGTACTTGAGGCAGGATTATTTGTGTTTCCTCCTTTGCTATCCACTATTAAAAAATCAAACCAAACAAGGAATTCTGTGTCCAAATTTTCTCTACTTTGACGTGATGAATAGTTTCCCTTTAAGGAATTCCATCAATCAAAACCAAAAGGCTTGATGTTAGTATAGCAACTTTTTACCCAAAGAATCAAGAGTGTAGGTGAGATAAATGGTTATAGGGTAGAGAGGTGATAATATTAGCCAATTTCTATTCTATTTGATTGTGTTCCAGTTCCATTCTATTCAGTCCCATATTATCTCCTTCTCTTCCCTTTCTTTTCCTTCCCTTCCCTGTGATGCAGTAGATAGAGCTCTGGGTCCAGAGTCAGGAAAGATATGAGTTCAAATTCAGATTTAGATAAATACTTGCTAGCTCTGTGAACTCAGCAAGTTATTTAAGTTTTGTTTGCCTTAGTTTCTTCAAAATGGCAATAATAATAATAATAATAATAATAGCACCTACTTTGCAGGGTTGTTGTGAGGATCAAATAAAGCAATAACTGTGAAGCACTTGTTACAATTCGTGACATATAGCAGGGACTAAACAAGTATTTGTTTTCTTCCTATTCTATTCTGTTCCATTTTCTCCTGTCTGGTTCTGACCTGTTCTGTTCTAATCAACAAACATTTGCTGAGATCCTCCTGTGAGAAAGCCCTGTACAAGGTTCTAAGAATGCAGTGATAAAAACCTATAGTTCATGCCCTCAGAGCAGAGGGAATAAGGCAAGATCTACATAGCAAGAGAATAGAAATTTGTTAGAAGGAACTCTAAATAAGTACCTTAGGAACTTTAATACCAGGAGAGACACAGAAAAAAAGATGAATAAATATATATTGTGAACATGAATCAAAGAAGAAAAGTCTATGATAGACAAAAAGGGAAGAGAATTAAAGATGAGAATAAGAGGAAATTTTTTTGTAGAAAAAGTCACAGAAAAAAGAAACAAAAACCTATCAAGAAAGACAAATAGAAAAAGAGAAGGGGGCAGCTAGGTGGTGCAGTGAATAGAGCACTGGCCCTGGAGTCAGGAGGACCTGAGTTCAAATGTGGCCTCAAACACTTAACACAGAAACTAGCCATGTGACCTTGGGCAAGTCACTTAACCCCAATTGCCCTCCAAAAAGCAAAAAAAAACAAAAACAAAAAAGAGAAAGGGGATTTTTATTTGAGTATATAACTGAGGTGAAAAGAGAAGAACTCTAGATAATTAAATAAAAAGTTTTTTTTAAAGGAATTAATATGCTAAACAAAACTCAAAAACAAGTGAAAGGGGTAACAAATGGGAAAGTAGGAATTGAGGGCAAGGGTATGTTGGAGCCAGCTCAAACTGTCTCATCAAAATCTTATTGTTACATTTTCAGTGTGAAAAATTATACACCAGAAAGTGGCAATCAGCTATAAATCAGGGCTTGATTTATTGGGGTCTTTTTTTTGATTGTCTAGATGTTAGAAAATGCTATTAATGCAGGTTAACCTTAACTTGTTTGTGCATACTTTTTTTTCTAGAGAGTTCTATTGTTAAACATTTGAAGGTATACTCCTCTACATATAATCTATAAACATTGCTTGAGCTCAGCAGGAGTGTAGTAGAAGACTAATAGAATGAAGATACCATCAAACTGGAATCCTGGTGACTTGTAGGCATGAACATGAAGGTGATGATGATGACAATTGGAAATTTTGTTGTTGTTGTTCAGTAATGTCTGACTATTTGTCCTCCCATTTGGAGTTTTCTTAGCAAAGATACTGGAGTGGTTTGTCATTTCCTTTTTACCTCATTTTACAGATGAGGAAACTGAGGCAAACAGGGTTTGGTGATTTCTTCAGGGTCATACAGCTACTAAATGTCTGAGGCTGGATTTGATCTCACAAAGATGAATTTTTCTGATTCCAGGACCACTGCGTGACAACAAGCATTCCAGTGAAAACAATCTGGGACTAACTGGCATTTACATAGCTCTTAAACATTTGAAAATTGTTTTACATACATTAATTCTCTTGGCCTCAAAACACACCTGATTATATGTGAAAGGGAGAGAGATTATGGGTATGAGTTTGTCTTAAAGTAGAATAACTAGAGTCAAAATATTGTGTTTAGAGAGAAAGGAGAACGTCATTTTCTGAACAAAAATACAGACAAATTTAGGGAAACAAACCTTACTCTTATGATTTTTTATGATCATCTCAACATAATTGACTCACAGCTATGCTCTCTGTCAATGTATTCTTCTAACTGTCCTAATAATGATCAAGTTCTTAGGAGTTACATGTATCATCTTCCCATAAAGGAATGTAAACACTTCAACCTTATTGAGTCTCTTCTGATTTCTCTTTTGTATTTACCTTTTTATGCTTCTCTTGAGTCTTGTGTTTGAATGTCAGATTTGCTCTTCTGCTCTGGTCTTTTTATCAGGAATGCTTGAAAGTTCTTATTTCACTAAATATTTGTTTTCCCCCTGAAGGATTATACTAAGTTTTACTTGGCAGATTATTCTTGGTTGTAATTCTAGTTCCTTTGCCTTGCAGAATATCATGTTTCAAGCTCTCTGCTTCCTTAATGAGGGAGCTGCTAAATTTTGTGTGATCCTGATTGTGGCTCTATGATATTTAAATCATTCCACTCTGTCTTTTTGCAATATTTTATCCTTGACCAGGAAGGTCTGAAATTTGACAATAATATTACTGGGACTTTTCACTTTGTAATCTCTTTCAGGAGGTGATCAGTGGATTCTTCCATTTTCTAATCTGTCCTATAGATTTAAAATATCATGTCAGTTTTCCTTAACATTTCTTGAAGGATGATGTCTAGGCTTTTTAAAAAGGATTTCAGGCATTTCAATAGGTCTTAAATTATTTCTCCTGTATCTATTTTCCTGGGCAGTTGCTTTTCCAATGAGATAGTTCACATTCTCTTCTATTTTTTTCATGTTTTTCACTTTGTTTTATTGTTTCTTAAAGTCTCATGGAGTCATTAGCTTCCATTTGCCCAATTCTAATTTTCAAGGAATTATTTTCTCCAGTGAACTTTTGAACCTCTTTTTTTCATTTGTTCAATTCTATTTTCAAAGTTATTCTTTTCTTCATTGGATTTTCATGTCTCTTTTACCCTTTGGCCTGTTCTGTTTTTTTAAGATATTAATTTATTCAGTATTTTTGTACCTCCTTTATCAAGTTGCTAATTCTCTTTTCATAATTTTCTTTCATCGTTCTCAGTCCTTTTCCAAATTTTTCCTCCACCACTTCTATCTCTTTTTTTAATGCTTCTGAGAATTCTTGTTGAGCTTGTGTCTCATTAGCATTTTTCTTACAGACTTTAATTATAATTCTTTTCATGGTGCTATCTTTTGAGTTTCAGTCTTGGTCTTCACTAACACAATTGTAGCTCTTCTTTTTGTTAAGTTCTTTTTTGTTGTTGTTGCTGTATTCTCATTTTCTCAGACTATTTCTTGACTTTGAACATTATGTTAAAGTTGATCTCTACTCACCTGGGGCTAAGGAAGAACTGTCCCTTAAAAGAGCTTTAAGGTGTTTATCTTGCTTCTGTTTTCAGAGCTAGTTCTGTGGATCCCCAAGTTTTTAGTGTTTCCAAGGTAGTGTGATCCAGGGGGAGATGTAGTCAGTGCTCTCCTGGCACTTATCTAGCAAAGCTTCCTGCCTCCACGCAGCCACAAGTGCCGGTGCTACTCTTGGCCCTGGAACTGTAACCAGGACTCTTACTCTCCTACATCCACAAGTGTTGATGCTCCTCTCTGTCTTCAAACTGAAACCAGGACTCCAGTTCCCCTGTGACACACAGCAAGCACTCCTCTATACACTGGAACTGCAACCCAGAACTGTTTGTGGGCAAAAGAATTGGCAATCAGTGCCTGCTATGCCCAGTGACAACAAATGGTCCCCTGAAATCTCTGTCTGATTAGTTGTCTGACCTTTTTACCATCTGGACTGGGACTTCCCTTAGCTGCTGCTGCCACTGTGGTAGCCACCTCCAAGGTCCACTGCTCATGCTGCAGCAGCACTGTTGGCCATCTCCTGCCTCAACATCATAGTCATCACCTGCTGACTTCCTAAGTTGTCTTAGACTGGGAAAAATGTTTCACCCTGACCTGTTGTTGCCTCTGATCTTCCAAATTAGATTTGAAGCATTATTTTTAGAGGGAGATGTTGGAAGAGTTTGATGCCTCTACTCTTCCATCTTGGTTTCATCTTAATGTTTTTATAATATGAAAAATATCTACCTAAAATCAAGAGTAAGCATCATGTGCAATGGGGTTACATTAGAAATTTCCTCAATAAATTGAGGAGTAAATAAATTATTTAAAATAGTTCTGGAAATGTTAGCAATAACGACAAGACAAGAAAGAAATTAAAATATAAAGGTAGATGGAAAAGTTTTTTTTTTTTAAATCTATCCCTTGTGGAAAAATAGCTACACTAATTCACTGTTGGTGGAATTGTGAAATGGTCCAATGATTCTGGAGAGGAATTTGGAATGACACTCAAAATTTATAAAACTGTATATCCCTTAAACCAGCAATACTGCTACTAGGTTTCCTAAGACATTAAAAAACCCATGTGTACAAACATTTTTTATGGGAAAGTCTTTATGTATTGGTAAAGAATGGAAAATTAAGGGATCCTCATCAATTGGGGAATGGCTGAATAAGTTATATTATATGACTGTGATGGAATACAATTGTGTCATAAGAAATGGTGAAAGGGGAGGCTTCAGAAAAACCTGGGAACACTTAAAGAACTGATGCAAAGTGAAGTGAGAAGAACCAGTTTTATACACAGTAACAGCAATACTGGAACCACAATCTGCCATGAAAGATTTAGCTACTCTAATCATTTCAATAATCCATGACAATTTTAAAGGACTCATGGTGAAAAATGCTATGCACTTTCAGAGAGAGAACTGATGAGTGCTAATTGAATCATATTTTTTAACTTTATTTTTTCTTCCCTTGTTTTTGAAACATGGCTATACAAATCAAGCTGTCAAAGGAATACTTTACAAAGCTCAATTTAGAAAATGTTTTGGAGAAACAAAACATCTGTAATATCAATGGAAATAATGAAAAATAATGTGAGGATGCGGGGGGAGCACTTCGAGGCCTCAAATTATATTATAAAATAGTAGTCATAAAAGTAATTTGGTATTAGTTTCTTTTATTTTTTAATAGAGAAGTAGAGCAATAGAACAGACCAGACAAGGGAGAATCAAAAACAATTGAACTAAATAAACCAGTGCTCAATTTACTCCAAAACACAAATTACTTAGGAAATAATTCTGTAGTTGATTGGTTGCTAGAAACATTGGTTAACAGTTTTGGAGACATTGGGCTTAGACAAACACATTTTGCTATATTCCACAATAAAATTTAAATGAATACATAATCTTATTATTAAAGATCATACCCACTAAAAAGCAATGGGGGTTAGGGCATAAATTATTAGACAAAAATAAATATAGGTAGTTAAAAAGATAAAATAGATCATTTAATTACACAATACCAAAAACCTTCTGCACAAGCAAAATTATTACCTCTAGAATGAAATATGAAGCAGTCAAATTGGAAAAAGCACCTTTTGTATCAAATTTCTCACACAAGGGTTAGGTATCCAAAATATATAAATAACTAGCAGAAAAAATATATATGCATATAATATATATGTGTGTATACACATATAAACAGATAGGTTAGATAATGGCTAAACAGATTGTGGTACATGAATATGATGGATTATTACTGTTATAAGAAATGATAAATATGATGAATATAGAAAATCATGGAAAGATTTCCTCAATATGATACAGAGTGAAGTAAACAGAGCTACAAAAAAACATACATACAATGTCTCCAAGAATGTAGATGGAAAGAACAAGTGCAAAGCAATCAAAAGTTGATGCTTACAAAGAACAGCATGACTTCAATGAGGAGATAACAGAATATACCCCTTCCTTATTCCTTTTTTTGCAGAGATGGGAGAACCACAATATGTTTTAATGCACAGATCTTCAGACTTTTTGATATATTGATAATTTGGCTGACATCTTTCTCTTCTTTAAACATAGTGTTTTTTATATGAGGTGACTTTCTGGGGAGGAGTAGAGAGGGGAAGAATACTGGGAGAAATTTTGATGATGAAAAATCAAAAAGATATAAATTAAAATTTATTTTTAAAATGTAGCAATAGCTAACTGATTAGGAACCTCCCATTGACCGATAGAGTTACAGTTACTTATAGTATTCTCCTAGATAGGGCTTCACAAAGTAGGCCCACAGGGTTGTACCTCTTCTTTGGCATTCTTTTCTCTGACTCTTTTAGCCAGCATCACTCCTCCTAAATCTCATGCCTTCTAAATTTCTCTGTCTACTGTACCATACTGCAGAGCAGGAACTATGACTGTATCTATTTATACCTCCCAGAAAATTTCACCAGACCTGTTCTACTCCTTTGCCCAGAGCCCCATGTTGCATTTGACTTCCCCTGCAGTTATCATAGGGACCCAACAGAAAGATATGATCATTTTGTTTCCCAGGGAAACAAGTTCTTCGTTAGAACTCCATAGAAGGAGCCCACCTCAGAGTCCTAATCTTAGGCAGGTTCAATATAATTTGAAATAGTTCCAAGTTTGGGTGCCTTCACTTTTTAAGATTTTATAATAACTGACATATGTATACAACTTTAAGGTAGGCAAAACACTGTACGTATATTCTCTTATTTTAATCTTCACAACAAGCATTCATCAATGAAATGAATCCTACAGACATTACTATCTGCATTTTATTGATAAAGAAGTTGAGTTTCAGCAAAGTTACATACTTGCCCAAGGTTACACAGCTCTTAAGTGTCTGAAGTGGAAACTAAACATAGGGCTCAACGTCCAATGGCACATAAACCATGTCTTTTATACCATGTTCCTGCCACATTGATGCTCAAAGAAGCATTCAAAAAGGGGAGGTACCTTTTGTTCTTTACTGGTCCTCCCATGTCTATATTCTTCCTTCCATCATCAATGTCATCAGCACCGTCAATATCATGTTAGATCAAGGTGAATTTTACTCTCTTATATATCATCTCCCTACTACAGAAGAAATGTGCCTCCTTCCTGTGTCAGCAACTACCACCAGTCTAGAGCTGGGGTTCTTGACCTATTATTTCATGGTCCTGGTAAAGTCTATGGACTGCTTTTCAGAATAATGTTTTTAAATATATAAAGTAAAACATCATATTAAAGGAGAATCCAACTCTAGTGAAATATAGTTGTCAAAATAGAAAACATGATATAGTAATATAATCTACTTTATTAATACATTAAATAAAAAGATAATGCATTTTAATATAGGCAAGCTAAAATTATATTTTATTTTTAAAAGGCATATCAATATGGAGGCTTTTTTCCTATATGTAAAATCAAAGGAAAGAATAAATTCCTATTAGTGGTTAATTAAAGTATAGATGAATTTTGCCCCACTAAGTTCACAGACCTCCTGAAATCTACTCACAAATCTCCATATTCATAGACCCCAAGTTAAGAATTCCTTGTCTAGACATTCAGAAGAACACCCCAGCTTTTCATCAATTGTCCTAACGTCTTTCCTGTAATTACTTTTATAGATACTATGTGGTATTATTCAAATTACACAGGGTAAGTGGCCCATTCTTTACTTGCTAGTTCTCATCCATGTGCCCCCTCACCATCATTTCATATGGAGTATCTGCCCCAAACTTCAGTATTCCTTAGCTAGTACCAGAAGAAGTGATAGGCTCAGGCTTTAGCAATCCTAGAAATCACTCCAAATGATTTTTAATAAGTGGGCTTTGGTTATTTTAATAAGAATGGTTAATCTCTCCTTTTAGTTTACTAAACCAGATTCTCTTAATCTCTAATCTACTCGATATTTTGGAATGAGCAGAAATGACATTCATTCTATCAGGTCCCTAAGGTCTTATTTAGTAAATTTATTTTGCAGTGTGATGGAAGAGGCAGAAGACAATTGGGAATCAGGGCTAGCTCAGGTTACACCTTATCCCTTCCCCACAGTGAAGGATGTGTTCAGCTAACGAATGTCTTGTTGTATCTGAAAAGAAGATGAACATGTACTGAGCCATGTTCTGCCTTGTACTTTAGCTGTTATCTTATTGTAAGTAGGTCTATTTGGAAGCCACATTAATTCCTTCAGACCCCTCTCTAGTGTATCATTTAGAGAAATTTGCCATTTAGCAAATTACTAATGCTAGCCCTAAATTAGTCTAAATAGTTCCCCAAAGGCCTGAAGGATTCAATACCAGAGGGGCCTCTTTTAAATATTCAATCTGTCTAATAGGAAGTAAACCCCAGAATCCAACAACCATGACTACTGGGGGAAAGAAAGAACACTAGTCAGCCAGGAATGGTGGAAACTTTGCTTGCCTGTATTGTTACCAGACAGAATTTCTGGACCACAAAACAAAACACCACCAGCAAGAACTGAAACAAATTATGGAATCAGGGACCTAACTAGCAATTCTGAAGCCTGGGATAAAAGCATTACAAATAAGCATGGAAGGGGAAGCAGGAAGAGCAAAAGCTTCAAGTCTCATTATCTAAAACATCGTGGGTTTGGGGAATAGATAAAGTTTGTCGTCTAATGTTATTTCCTTTATTGTGTTCTTTCCCATTCCCTGTAGTGTAGGCAGCATAGAACAGTGGAAAGTGCTCTAGAACTAGTATCAAAAGTCAGTCTGTTAATAAACATTTATTAGGCATGCACAATGTACCAGGTACTGTGTTATAAAGAAAAATGTAAAAGGGAGCCCCTGCTCTCAAGGAGTTCACAATCTAATGAAGAAGACAACATGAAAACAAATCCATACAAATAATCTATACTCAGGATAAATTGGAAATACTGCCAGTTAGTCAGTCAATAAACATTTATTAGGTGCCTACTATGTGCCAGACAGCTAGTTAATCTAAAGGCAGCTAGATGGTTTATTGGATAGAGTGCTGGGCCTGGAGTCAGGAAAACCTGAGTTCAAATCTGACCTCAGACACTTACTAGCTGTGTGACCCTGGGCAACTCATATAACCTCTATTTGCCTAATCCACTGAAGAAGGAAATGACAAATCACTCCATTCTCTTTGCCAAGAAAACAACATGTGTCCTGTACTAGGGATATAAAAATAGTCAAAAGCCAGTTCTTGATCTCAAGGAACTCAAAATCTAATGGGAGAGAAACAAAGAAAAAATTAAACCAAGATTATATATTTGTGTATATACATGTATACATATATTTATGTTACATGTATATATTCATGTATGTAGACTTGTGTATACATACATGTATGTGTGTATGCCACAGACAAAATATATATTCAACAGAGGGAAGGTACTAGAGAGAAGAGGGATGGTAAAACACTTTTTGTAGAAGGTGAAATTTTAGCTGGGATTTAAAGAAAGTCAGGGAAGTCAATGAATCCAGGAGGCAAAGATTAGAATGGATAGAACTCCAGGAATGTTGGGCAGCCAGTTATGATACCTAGAATTTGGAGATGCAGTGTCTAGTTAAAGGAAGAGTAAGAAGTCTAGTGTTACTACGAGTCTATGGAAGAGCATAAGGTGGAATAAGAATGAAAAGATGTTTGGGTAAGGTTATAAATAGCTCTGAATGCCAAACAATTTTCTATTTGATGTTGGAGCTGATGGGATGATTGCAGTGTCAGAGTACAGAATGGTGGGCATATTCAAGAGATGTTACAAAGGTAAAATCAATAGACCTTGGCAACAGATTGGATATGGATAGGCTAGGGAGAATGAGGAATAGAAGACATCTAAGATGAGACTCTGGGTAGCTGAAGGATAGCAGTGCCTTCCGCAGTAATAAGGAAGTTAGAAAGAGGAGAGGATTTGAGGTACAGGGTTCAGAAAGATAATGAGCTTAATTTTGGACATGTTGAGTTTAGTATGTCTATGGGACATCTAGTCTGAGATGTCTAAAAGGCAATTGGAGATTTAATTTTGGAAGTCAGCTTAGGGGTTAG
The DNA here is from genome assembly GCF_028583685.1 of Petaurus breviceps papuanus. Taxonomy (NCBI): domain Eukaryota; kingdom Metazoa; phylum Chordata; class Mammalia; order Diprotodontia; family Petauridae; genus Petaurus; species Petaurus breviceps. The sequence continues at coordinate 1,396,409 of NW_027185597.1, read as the reverse complement.
GACTGAATAAACAGATTTGAGAATCATCATCATAGAAGTGATAATTTAATCTGAGAGATGATGACATCACTAAGTAATATACTATATAGGGAGAAAGAAAAGGGCCCATGAGAGAGATCTGTATGGAACCTGTGGTTAGAAGGGTATGCTCTAGATGAAGATCTAACAAATGACACTAGGAAGGGGTAATCAAATGGGTAGGAAGAGAACCAAGAGAGAATAATAGTGTTGTGAAAACCAGAGAGAATTATTGACAGATTTAAAGAATGCAGAGAGATCAAGAAGACTTGTTTTCAAAACCTGCATCTATCATTAATTCACAGTGTAAAATTACACATTCCCCTGAGCCTCGGTTTCCCTATATTTAATAATAGGATAATAATATATGAAATGTGAAGTAGTAGATAAAAAGCCAGGATCATCTCTTGTCTTTGACATATACATGTGACCCTGGGCAATAACTTAATGTCTCATTGCTGTAAGCAGGCCTCTAATGCTCTAAGTAGCATAATATTTGACATTTTACCTTAGTAGAGAGAGAGAGTTCCTTTTCAGGGAGCTCCTATACCAATAAAATCACAAGTTAGCAACAAAAATATGTGTTATTATTATTTTACAGGGCAGCTCTAAAAAGTGTTATGTAAACTTTAAACAATCATGTAATTGTACACCATTAATACCGAACTTTCAGTTTCATAATAAAAATCAGATGATATTGTATTACGTGTTTCTTTAGTTTATAAATTCATTTCACATTCACCATTTTATTTATCTCCTAGAATTTGAAGAGTCACATACAGATAGACAGACAGACAGAAAGACAGACAGATAGAGAGACAGAGAGAGAGAGAGACAGAGAGAGACAGAGACAGAGAGAGACAGAGAGAAAGAGAGATCTATTTTTGTTCTATATGTAACCCAAGCCTCAAACCCATTTACCTTACTTGATTCCTGCAGTTACTAAGAGCTTGGAAAAGGACACATTGAACTCTACTGTCTCTGAAATAAAGTATGTTTCATGGAGCATCAAATAATGCTTCTTGGGATGATGTCTCCAAGGGGTGGGCTAAAAGCCAAATGTCCCTAGGACATCTCAAATTCATCATGTTATTTTCTCTCCACCTCTCCCTACCCTACCAAAAAAACCCTCCTCTTCCTATCACTTCAGTCAACCTTGGGGTCCATCTTCAACTTTTCAATTTCCTTCATTCACCATTGCAGCCAGTTCTTAAGTCTCGTTGACTCTATTTTCACATCTCCCACATCTGTCCCATTTACTTGATTCACACAGCCTATATTAAGTTCAAATACTAATCACCTCTTAAATAAATTGCTTCCAAAGACTTCTAATTATCTCCCCACTAATAGCTTCTGTCCTATCCAATATGTCTTTCACAAAGCTGACAAATTATTATTTCTATAAAACACAACTAACTATGTTAATTCTTTTCTAAAGATTTCTCAGAAGCTCTCTATTGTTCCCACTCCTTTGGTATTTGAAGTCCTATATAATCTGCTTCCAATCTATCTTTTCATCCAGATTTTAAATTATTTTCTTTCACACATACTACTTTTTAGTCCAAATGACTACTTGTTCTTCCCTATGTGTGACATCATATGCCTATCTCTATTCTTTTATAGAGACTGATCTTTCCCTCCTTGCCTCTGCCTCTTAGAACCTCTAGCTCCTTTTAAAGAGAGTAAACTGCTTGAGGGCAAAGCCTAATTGATTTTTGTATTTTTATTCTTTGTGTCTAGCATAGAGCTTATAAGCACTTAATAAATGCATCATGACTGATTCAGTTCAAATGTTATTTCATACTTGAATTTGTTCCTAATCTCTCCATTTCAGTGGTTTCTATTGAGTAGACAATGACTCAAAAACTGAAAGGATTTGCCCTAAAAATTCTTTAATGATACCTTAGTCAGTAAAAACCCACTTATGTTACATATTAGTATACATTTTTGTGGACATTTTTCCCTCTGTGACACCAGTATTTGAGGCTTGTTTCTGTAGCAATTAAAAATGGTCATGATTATATGCACAAAGATTTTGGTCTTCATACGTTAATTACATCAAAGTATGACTGCATCTGTCTAAGAAAAATGTGTTCTTGAACTTTTTCAATCCCTTATCAACTTGTTTCCAAAGTGCCACAAGCACTCAGCAGTTGAGTGCAAACTAATTTTCAACACATGGTCAGATGCATGTTTCTCATTTGCAAGAGAGTTGTTAAAATTCTCTTACCATTTTCCACTACATATTTGAATATTTTAACTTTATTATCACTTAAAATCAAATACAGAAATAAACTTGATGTGGAACTAGATTTAAGACAATTTTTTCCCGGTATCGATTTGAATATTGCAAATATTTATTCAAATAAAAAAGCCCAACATCAAACATCTTCATATGATTATTATGTCAAACATCTTCAAAGTTATAACTTATTTATTTAAAATATTCTTAATTCAACAAAATTTATAAAGAAAGAAATCTAAAGTGAAGTCTTGTAGGTAATAGTAATATATGAAATCTTCCTGGATTACTTCTTTTAATTATTGCAGAAAGTCTGACATAAAATATTCATAGTAATTTTATGATTAAAATTCTATAACTTTATATTTAGAGTTTTCATAATTATATGTACAATGAAATTTTCTATTTTATAATTATAATTACATACATTTTATAGCTTTTGGGGGCAAATTCTATTATTGTAGTTATTACAAGAACTTAATGAATAAATCTTAAAGAATATCATGAGCAGTATACTAAATTACCCTGGAGGGTTCACAACACATTTTTTGTGTTGTTGTTGAAAGGGATTTGTGGAAGAAAAAAATGGTGGGAAATATTTTCCAGTTAGTGGTCCCCTATTGCCTGAAAGATTACTGTATATTTTCTTTGTATATAATTTGTACTTATTTATGCCTGTGTGCTTTCCCATGCCCCAGTAGAAAGATACATAAAACATTTATTAAGTGTTTACTCTGTGTAAGGTGATGGAGATGAAAGTACAAACAAAAGAGACAATCAAATATAAACTCTTTGAGAGAATCACTATATTATTTTTGTCTTAAATCTAGCACCTAGACTGGCATAGCATTTAAATGATATTTCAAAGCCAAGTGGTAGGCAATAGCATTCCAAAAATCATCAAGCTAGCACCCCAGTTTCCAAGACCTTAGAAAGGGAATTAGGGTTCATACATGAAAGAGTAAGCAACAATTTTTTAAAATTCTGATATTACTTAGTACTTCATGAGTAAACTTTTCAAATGGGCTTAGATAGATAACTTTTTTTCTTGGATTTTACAGTCATAACTTGATCTGTTAAATATTCTTTTTATTTCTTTTTTCCCTAATTTATTATTTATTTTAGCCTTCTTTTCTTTTGATAACTTTTTTATAAACAATTACATCAACTAAAGAAATCTAAAACAATCTACTGCAAAAAATCCCAAGTTCATTCTTGTTACTGTGTATCAGAGATAGAATAAAATTTTCCACTCGTTTTCCCTCTACCTTTTGAAGTATTAAATAATCACTAACGCAAATAAAGAATTTATTAACTCCTCAGAGTCAGAGAAAGAACTCCAATAGATATCAAGATAACTAAAGTCCTTACTACTCTATCATGCCTTAGTGACAGACTTGTGATTTGTTGCTCAAATTCTTTGGAATAGGGTCTCTTTCTTCTTTCTGATCAGGTATTCTATAGTATACTGTAATGACAAAACTGCTTCTATTTTTTCTTCCTTTGACTTTCATCCCAATATTCTCTATCATGCTGCCCCCTTTGCTAGATCTCTTCTTATGAGTGGAGATAGATAGACTTGTTCTAGTTGACCTTATGGGGGGAAGAACAAAGAGCAACCGGCAGAAGTTGCAAAAAGACAAATTAAACAAGTAAGGAGGGAAAAACTACTTAGTAATTAAAGTTATCCCTAAATGAAATGGAATACCTTGGGAAATAGTGAATTCTACTGGTCAAGGTTTTCAAGCTAAATCTGAAAGACCATTTTTTTAGTATGTTGTAAGACTTCTTGTTATATATGGATTAGACCAGATAGCCTCTCAACCTTCCAACTTGGAGTTTCATTGATTATTTAAATCCTATAATCTCCAAAAATCCAAATTGTGGATGACTCAAAGACCCAAAGAGAGATGCATGGTGTGCCTGATAGGCTCTAACACATCCCCAATTACAACTACTGTATAAAATTGCATAAGAATATCAGCTAGGAAATGCATGTTTGGAAAAGAAGATCAATCATATAATGGATTTGAGGACAGATAACCCAAGTTCTGCATGGTTACTGATGGCATAATAAAAGACACAAAGTAGGCCTCCATTTCATCAGGTTCAATGTTAAATTTATGAAAGAATAAGAACAAGATTCTCATGAGATGAGAACGATTAGATGGCTTATGAACTATACTGCTAGAGAAAGTAGCCCCATCAATATGATAACACATCCAGTGATTCCTTTGCATGAGGAGAGCAAAGGAATCAAACTATCAAAAGTCCTATTATGCTCATAGTGTAGTAAGTAACTTCAGACTTTTTCAATACATTCAAATGGAATTACACTCAAATTTTTAAATTGTTGTCAAATAACATTAGTGTCTTATTTGAAATTTAACTATAAGACAATGGGACAACATCTAGCCTTTGGGGGGGATAATTTAAAAAATTAAATTTGTCTTTAGTTTTTGTTTTTCTGATTTAGAAAATGTTACTCTTATGGAAGACCACAGCCATGGATAGGTTTATAGCAAAATTAATAGAAAAGGATACAAGTTTAAGCTCTGAGGTTATTAAGACAAGCATCAGCTAGATCAGGGGTTCTTACAATTTTTCCATTCATGACCCCTTCAGCACTTCTTAAACTGTGGGCTGCAACCCCATATAACCAGAGTACAAATCAAACTCAAAGGAATCAGAGTCAGTGGAAATCCCAGGTCATTCATGGGGAGATGAGAAGTAGAAATGCCATGTCAAACTCAGTAAACATAGTCATGACCTGATACATAGACATTAGACGTTGCCCCATTGATGGTTTGCCTAAACAAGATGTGTAGGGATTATCACAATTCATTCCAATCCAATTCAATAAACATTGGTTATGTACACATACTGTGTATAGAGCCTTGTGCTTGGGGCTGAAGGAGGTGAAAGTTCTCAAGAAGACACAGAGACTAAGAGTGTAGTAGGGGGACAATATGTATGCATAGATTGTTATAATAATGGGAGGTGGCATTGTACATTGGGAATAATGCTGCCTTTGGGGTGAAAGGACACAAATTTAAATCCTAACTATGTCTCTTATTATTGGTATTGCATTGAGCACATCACTAACCACTCTGGACCTCAGATTCTTATTGATAAAGTGAATAGGTGGACTTAAAAGTAATGGCCCCATAGTTCTAGGATACACAAATGTAAAGAACTAGAGAAATGAATGAGGCAGGAAATGAGAGTGTTATATGAGATATGATGGGTAAGAACACCTCCTGAAAGAGGTGACATTTGAGATGGGCTTGAAAGATTGGGCAGGTATATAACAAAGAAGGAGGCAATAAAGGAACACCTTCAAGGAATAAGGAACAGTGTAAACAAATACATGAATGAATGAATGAGCAGATGAAAAAGCATTTATTGAACACAATGGGAGAGGGCAGAATGTGTTGAGGGGGAAAGAACAGTTCACTTTGTCTGAAGGACATAATGCAAGAAGAGGAGTAGAGTAGTAGGAGAAAGCAAACAGGAAAGGTGTGGTGGTAGCACAGTAGTGGGAGCAGCAGCACTTGTGTGTATGTTTGTGTAAAATCTGTATGTTGTAATTGTAATGGGAATTTGAAGATCTTCCCTGCCCCTTAAGCCTAAGAGAATTTGAAGACCTTCCCTGCTTTAAAAATAAACCCTGCCCCAACAGGCTGAATGTAATCACATGGAGCCTGTGGTGGGAGGAGTTTGCTGAAGGGTGGAACAGAGCTCACAGGAAGCTAGGAGTCAGAGCAAGCTAGATGGTTGGAAGGAGAGCAGGCTTCCCAGGGAGACAGATAGGCTTGTGAATAAATATTGGTCTTATGTTTGTGTTTGTGGGAAGGATAAAGGATGGTGTGGTTGCTGTTATGGCTTATTAACTTCATTGCTGCTATGATGGAATCCGCTTACTGGTTTTAGGATTTGGTTTTCTGGTGTCTGAATAAATGTTTGGCTTCTGTCTTATATATGGAGAGTCTGTTATATTTTGTGATCGAGCACTATGCAGGTATATTTATAGTGACTATGGGCACTGTGAATATTTTATTGGTGCTACATATGTATATTTACATATAAGGGAAAGAGAGAAGAAGGGAGAGGGAAAGAGAGGCAGAGACAGAGAGGGAGACAGGGAGACAGGGAGAGAGAGAGAGAGAGAGAGAGAGAGAGAGAGAGAGAGAGAGAGAGAGACCTCTGAGAATATAGGCAAGTAATTTAACTCTGAATCCCAGTCAATCACACATAACATATTGACATTTTAGAGGAATGACATAAAGATCAGGGAGGAAAACAATGAGTTTGCTCTTGGGGCTTGCCAGGAATTTCTCTCTTGAAGGGTTCGGGATTTATGGTGGCTGGCCCTGCTCATACTCTCCCTCACTGATAACATGTTTTGTTTTGTTTTGAATCTGCTCCTGAGTCAATCAGACCTGTGCTATGATTTGAAAACAAAACTCTTAAAGCCTATCTCAAATTCCAGTTTGAGTACTTGATTATAATGAAATTTCTCTTCACATTTTTTTCTCAAGGTACCCCCACCCCCATGTTTGTACATGTCTTGTTACAAGACACTAGTAAAGCATATGACCATAGGCAAAAACTACTCCTGACATTTTTCCTATCTACCATCCCCCAGATGCTCAATAATTAGCTAAAGTAAAAATAATAAAAAGGCCTTCTGACTTATGCCATTTGCAAGACATTTTAGTCTTTGTATCAGAAAGGAAACTCACATTGGCTAGGAAGGATTCGTTTTTCTGTTGCCTGGCAGTGCTCAGAGTGATTGCTGTACTGTCTGACAATGTGACCTGATGCTGTATTTCCAGCGTGTTTTAATACAGATAAAGAGATGCAATCCATACCAATGATGATCAGAGACCAGAGTCAACTCTACCTGGAGACAGACTGTCAAATCAGACCTACAGTCCAAAATGGTCGTTTCAAAGCAATTTGGGACTTTTACATTTTACGCTTATAGTCTAAAGGCTATTTTTCCCTGGGATTCATCATTATAAACATCAAAAATGAAGCCTGGAAAAACAGATTACACATTCAAGAACATTGAAAGTTCAGGTCCTTAAAGAATATGCAATTACTAGTATTAGGAAAACTATTCTAAATTATCATATTTTTATTGAAATACCACAATTTTGTGGAATTAAAACAATTTTTAGAGAACTACTAAAAATTCTACCTAATCAAAGCAATTCAAATGATAGAAGTGACTGCAAGTCATGCAACAGATTTTTTTTTCAAATCAAACTTCTTTGAATAAATATTTTGAGCGTGCATCACTGGAATAAGTTTATTATTCTTTTGGTGAATACTGTAAGGACCATACTCATGTTGATATATCAATCTGACTACATTTAGTTATTAAAAATTAGGTTCTTTTTAACTCATGAAAGTTTTAATTCTTTATCTACAAATAACCATAATTGGTGTTTATATGAACTGAGTTGCTCCCAGTCATACAGCTGGTGATTGTCAGAGGAAGACTATGAAATCAGGGCTTCAGGACTCTAAGGTCAGGTCTCTATTCGCTATGTCAAGGCAACAATTTATTAAAAGTTTTAAAATTAAATTTTGTTTAAGATATCTACAGAATAGTTTATTCTGGTAGGTAGTAGGGAGAAATTGGTATTATAATAGTAAAAGTTACTTGGAAAATATGTCAAATTACTTTAAAACTTTGATAAGTACCTGAGAAGGCACTTAGCAACACCAAAAGGGTAAAACCATTCTGACAAACTTTACCCTCTTGTTCCCATGTCTCTCTTTCCCTTAAATAAGCATTACCATTGCCTCTTTTCACACTAAGTAGGATGAAGTCCCTAAAAGGTTAACAAATCTTGAAGCTATCTTACTGAGGTTGTTTTAGTTTGTTTGTTTGTGGTTTCTGTTTTTGTGGGGGATTTTTTTTTGTATTTTCACAGAATTAGTCAAAGATAAGATAAAGTAGATGATAATTTTATTTAGAACCTCTGTGGATACCCATTCTAATTCTTTTCACTTTTGTTTATGGTCCTCAGCAACCCAAATTTTCCTTTTAAAGCTATTCAAACTTTCTTTAAATGGGAACTTTTACCTTTTCTAAACATGGTATAGTGGATAGAGAGCTAGCCTTAAAGTCAAGAACATTTGGTTCAAATCCTTCTGACACATATGGGCTGCATGCTAGGTAAGATACTTAATATTTCACTGCTTTAGGTCAATGTTTCTCAAACTCTCTGGTCTCAGGACCCCTTCACTCTCTTAAAAATTATTAAGGAGTGTTATGGGAAAGGGAATCTGAAGACCTTCCCTGCCTCTTGGCCCCTAACATAGGTTTAAGTGACTCTGAAAACCTTCCCTTATTTGAAAATATACTCTGCCTCCTAATAGTCTAAATGTGGTCATATGGAACCTGTGGCTGGAGGCTTGTTTTTCAGCACTGCCCACACCTTGTTACTTTGTGATTGGGCAGTGGGTCAAGAGAAGGCTATATATATGATGTGAGATTTTGCTTTGGTACTCACTTTAGGAAGAGTTGTGTGATTTGACCAGACAAGATTATGGGCAGCCATTGAGCCCCCAGCTTTGAAATCCCAGATGTTGGTGCTTCCCTCTCTGGTAACTGACTAGATATGGATGTAATGGTCAGACAGCTGGAAGCCCGGTCTGCTGAATTGTGTTATTTTCTGTTGTATCTTCTGTTTGTATTCTCTGAAGTTCAGGGTGCTGACTTTTCCCCCTGAACTAGGTAAGTGATATATGTTTGATGGATTAAAGTAAGATTGTTAACCCTTTTTTGAGTTGCTTTTCTTTAGAAAAAGCAGACCTAAGAACCTGGGCTAGAAACCATCCTGGGTATGCTAGGGTGCTTGTTGCTACAAGGACCCAAAGTACTTGTGTGTGTGTGTGTGTGTACATGCACACATGCACATATGTATATGTATATATACATGTATATATTTTTGTGTATATACACACAAAGAGAAATACTTTGGAATCTAAGAAATTAAAACTGATAACATTTTAAAATATTAATATATTTTAAGCAACAATAATAATAAACCCATTGCTTTTTAGCAAAATTGACACTCTTTATGAAAAATAACTTCCTTTTCCAAAACAAACAAAAGTGATGAGTAATATTGTTTTATATATATATATGTATACACACACACACACACACATATATATATATATATTGCAAATATCTTTAAAACCTGCCTTAAAAGAAGACAACCAGATTCTCATATCTGCTTCTGCATTCAACTTTTCACAAAATATACTTTTGTTGAAGTATGTAAAGGTCTTCCTCATATTTGTGTGTGTGTATGCATGTATGTATGTATTTGGAAAAAGGTGGAGCACCTTAATAGATAAATAATATCTTGGTATTATTATGAAAATAGTTTTGACCCTACAAACTCTGTGAAAGATCTCCTGGACAACAGGTAGAGAAATACTGTTCTACAAAACTCTCTGAAACTAAAAGTGGTAAAGCAAGTGACATAATTGTAAAGTGAGCTTCTAGATCTGAGAGTTCCCTATATTCATGGGACCACCTCTGAAGCATCTAGGTTGCCAAAGGCAGCTAGGTCATTCAGGGCATAGAGTTAGTGTGGTGTACTTGGAATTAGGAAGACCTGAGTTCAGAGTCAGCCTCAGACACTTACCAGCTGTGTAACCATAAGCAAGTCACTTAAGTTCCCTCATCAATGAAATGGGGATAATAAAAGCACCTGTGTTCCAGGGTTATTGAGAGGATAAGTGAATATTTGTTCAGCAAACCTTAAAGTACTATTTAAAAATTATGGATATTATTAGTAAGTATCCCTATCTAAATATTAACTCTAGACAAGAGTCTTTAACCTTCTGTGTGTGCCACTGCTTTGGCAGTCAGATGAAGTCAAGGACTCATTCTGAGAACAATATTTCACAATGCATAAAAAATACATAGGATTATAAGAAAATCCTATGTATTTTATTTTATGCACTGTGAAATATTTAATATATATACATATATATATATATAATATATTTATTTTTATTTTAAGCAATTGGGGTTAAGTAACTTGCTCAAGGTTATATGGCCAGTTATTTCTGGGTGTGGTGCTAAGTATCTGAGCCTGGATTCAATCCCAAGTCATCCCGACTCTGGAGCCGGTGTGGGGGCAAGCACCCCAAGCGTCCCCAGGGTTGCTGCCAGCACAGGTTCTTGGATCTGCTTTGATAAAGGAAAGCAACTCAAAATGGGTTAACAAGCTTACTTTAATCAGTCAAATATGTATCATTTACCTAGTTCAGGGAAAAAAGGTCAGCACCCTGAACTTCAGAGTATACAGACAGAATTATCAAGACATAGAAACAGATCAAGTAGGCAGTTTTCAAACTGTCCAACCATTACATCCATACCAAATCAACATCTGGGTTTCAACATCTGGGTTTTTCAAAGCCAGGGGACTCTCAACAACGGCTTCCCAGAGTCTCATGAAATAACAGAACACTTCTCAAAGTGAGCCCCAAAACAAAGCTACACATTAATGCTTATATAGCCTTCTCCTGGCTCAGAGAATGTAACAACCTTATTGACCCACTGGCCAATCAAAAAGTATCTACTGAAAAACAAGCCTCCCACCCCAGGCTCCAGGTGCACTTTAGCCTAGGGGCAGGGAAGATCTTCAAATTTACATTCCCATTACAGCTGGTGCTCTTACTCACTGCACCACCTGGCTGCCCCTAAGCATTTGGGGTTGAATAACTTGCTCAAGGTTACACAGCCAGGTGTTTCTGGTTGGGTGCTAAATGTCTGAGCCCGGATTCGATCCCAGGTCATCCCGACTCTGGGGCCAGTGCTCTTACTCACTGTGCTACCTGGCCACCCCTATTTATAATAATAATAATATATGTGTATATAATTGATGCATTGTGAAATATTTAATATACTTAATATAATTAAATAAAGATGTAGGTTTTTCCCCCATGTCATGGACCCCTGGAATTCTACCTGTAGACCTCTTGGGATCCATGGACCTCCCAGGTTAAAAATCACAGCTTAAAAACCATTGATGTTTGTTAGAATTAAGGGAACGTATTATTGAATAATGGATATTTCACATCTTTTAGAAAGGCTAAGTTTACTTATTTTGAAAACTTTTTCAAAACTCTACTTCAGGAAGCAGTAATAGGTACAGATCCACTCTTGCACCTCTGAAAAAGTTAAAAAATGTTTCTCTGACACAGGACATTTTTAAAGTGCTAATATTTATCTTAAAATACATTTTCAGGTTTGATGCTATTATTATGAACTCTAGAGAGCTTTACGTTTCTTTAAGCATGTTTCCTATGATTACTATACCTGATGTCCTTCTACTAAGAATCCCAGGTGTATAAACTGTTAAGGAAGAAATCCAACTTCTACAACCATCACCAACACAAAGTACATCATGTGGATGGAGCTTAACTCTCTGAATCCATATGCAAACTGCGTCCTTCATGGGGATGGCCTCTTCATCATTGCAGTTAGCCAGTTACCACCCTCTCTCAATCTCCATCATTAACACTATGAAACATGTTTTTATCATCCTTAGTTACATTAATTTTGATAACAGGGAAAACAAGTTAACTTTCTTTTTGTGTGTGACAGCTATAGCCTTGCTCAGTTAGTGGAGGGTATATTTATAAGCAACGAAAATAGTGTGTCAAGATTTCAATAGAGTTTGTAAGTATTATGGATGGGCAAGTATCTCTTACTAGACATGCCTGGAAATGATTTGTCCTCAGTAATGCAGAGGGATTATGCTATGCCAGGAAATGATATTGTCAGAAACATTACTTAAAAATAGTTCTTCTCCTTGGAAGTTAAATGTATGATGTTGGACAAAAATATGGTGCAGGCATTTCAAAATGTTAACACTATTTTGAAAATAACCTTTGTAGAGCTAGGAGATTATTAAAGTTCATCAGTGAGACAAAGCCTTAAATTTTAAGAATTTATATTTACTGGTACCTGCAGAACTGAAACCAGAGCATTTTTTGTTTGTGAGATACATCTTCTACATAATCAGGAATTGTTCACGTAAGGGTCTATGAACTCTTTTTTTTTAAGTATTTTAAGAGGCGTATTTCAATGAAATTGGTTTCTTTTGCAATTCTATCTCTTATTTTATACATATAAAAGAATTTTATGAGGTCTATAGGTTGTGCCAGCCAGAATAAAAAAGGTCCATAAACAAAAAGATTCAACAGAGTTTTTCAATTGCTCTCTTTCCCTTGCTATTCCCTCTTCTCTTGGTTTTCAGGGCACTACTCTGACCTGGTTTTACTCCTACCTATCTGACAAATCCTTCTCAGTCTCCTTTGCTTAATCTTCATCCAGGCCATTCCCACTAAACATGGGTATCCCACAGGGTTTTACCATGGGGTCCTTTCTCTTCTCTTGCTATTCTGTTTCATTTGGTGATCTCATCAGCTTTCATAGATTCAATTATCATCTCTATGCTGATGATTCTCAAATCTAATTATTTAGCCCTAATTTCTTTGCTGACCTCTATTCCTTTTTTTTTCCTTTTGGAGGGCAATTGGGGTTAAGTAACTTGCCCAAGATTACACAGCTAGTTTGTTTTTTGGTGTGTGTGGGGGGGGGGGGGGTGTGGGTGTGTGGGTGTTAAGTGTCTGAGGCTGAAACCAAACTTGGGTCCTCCTGACTCCAAGCTGGTGCTTTTACTCATTGCACCACCTAGGCGCCTCACTGACCTCTATTCTTTCAGCTCCACCTGACAAATAGATATCTTAAACTGGATTTTCTTTAGATATCTTGAACTCAACATGTCTAACACAACTCACTTTTTCTCCCTAAGTCTTCCCTCTTTCCAAACTTCCTTGTTGCTGTCCAAGGCACCACCATCCTCATAGCAGCACAGACTTGCAACCTCAGTGGTATCTTCAATACCTCATTTTATATCAATCTCCCTACCTTGTCCTAAATTTTTAAAAATTGCTTTTTTATGGGGGATGGAGCCAAAATGGCAGAGTAGAAATGGGACTTCCCCGTGGCTCTGGCTTCCACCTCCTCCAATACGTGTAAAAAATTATTCTAAAAAAACTTCAAACCTACAGAATCTACAAAGTGACAGAGAGTAACAAATCTCCCGCTGAAGGAAGCCCTGGCAGGCCAACAGGAAGGATCTGTCACACCAAGCTGGGAGCCAAGCATAGCCCCCTGTGAGCCCTGCAGTTTTGGCACCAGTGCAGCCCCAACCAGCAGCAGCTGGAGCAGACTTCAGGAGAGTGAAGCACCAGCCTTCCAGACTTCTCAACCCATGAATGCCAAAGACAAAGTAAAAGGTCAGTGTGGAAATCTTTTGGAGGGGAAGGGGTAGGGGAAACAGAAGAGTGTGGTCTGGCCCCTTACCCCAGGGCAAGAAGTGGCTGAGGCACAGCAGCTGTGCCATGAGGCTGCCTCAGGAGCTCCTGGCCTGCAGATTGTAGGGGGGATAAGCAAACATTCAGAGAGCAATCACTCTTTCTTTGACCTGCTTGTATCTGGATCACAGTCTTGGGCGGAGGTCCTGGGGTGTGTGGTCAGGTGCCAGAGCCTGTGGTGGCTACAGAGAGGGCATCCTCCTAATTGCTCCAGCAGCTGTGGAAATCCCAGCAATTTGGGACAAAGATCTCTCCATTCTTAAAGCAGAGTTCTACCATGGCAAAGAGCTCAAAAGTCAAGTAATTGACTGGCAACATGAGCAGCCAGAGGAAATACATTCCTACCATAGATTCCTTTTTCAGGAACAAAAGGATCAAAGCATGGAACAGGAAGAAGACAACAAAGTCAGAACTCCTGCATCCAAAGCTCCCAAGAAAAATAGGAAGGAATTGTGTACAGGAGGTCAAGAAGGATTTTGAAAACCAAGTAAGAGAAGTGGAGTAAAAATTGAGAAGAGAAATGAGAATGATGCAAGAAAATCATGAAAAGCAAGTCAACAGCCTGACTGAAGAAAACAACACCTTAAAAACAGACTAATTTAAATGGCAAAAGAGGCCCAAAAAGCCAATGGGGAGAAGAATGCCTTAAAAAGCTGAATTTGCCAGATGGAAAAGGAATTTCAAAAACTCACTGAGGAGAATAGTTTCTTCAAAAGTATATTGGAGCTAATGGAAGCTAATGACTTTATGGGAATACTATAAAACAGATCCAAAAATGTGAAAGAATAGAAGGAATGTGTAATATCTCATTGGAAAAACTACTAACCTGGGAGATACAGGAGAGATCATTTAAAAATTATTGGACTACCTGAAAGCCATGATCAAAAAAAGAGCTTAGGCATCATCTTTCAAGAAATTATCAAGCAAAATTATCCTGATATCCTAGAACCAGAGGGCAAAATAGAAATTGAAAGAATTCACTGATCACCTCTAGAAAAAGATCCAAAAAAATACTCCTAGGAATATTATATCCAAATTCCAGATTGCCCAGGTCAAGGAGAAAATACTGCAAACAGTCAGGAAGAAACAATTTGAGTTTTGTGGAAATATAATCAGTATAATACAAGATCTAGCAGCTTCTACATTAAGGGATTGAAGAGCTTGGAATATAATATTCCAGAGGTCAAAGGAGCTAGGATTAAAACCAACAATCACCTACCCAGCAAAACTGAGTATAATATTTCAGGGGAAAATATGGTCATTCATTGAAATAGACAGTTTTCAAGCATTCTTGATGAAAAAACCAGAGCTGAACTGAAAATTTGACTTTCAAATACAAAAAGCAAGAGAAGCAAGAGAAGGTAAACAGGGAAAAGAAATCATAAGGAACTTGTTAAAGTTGAACTATTTACATTCCTACATGGAAAAACTATAATTGTAAATCATAATACTTTTCCCAGTATGAGGACAGTTGAATGGAATATATGTATATGTACATATATATGTATGCATAGGAGGGTGTAGGTGCGTATAGATATGTATGTGAGGGTGTGCATATGGATGTACTTGTATACATAGACAGAGAGCACAGGATGAGTTGAATATGAAGGGATGATATATAAAAAATAAAATTAAGAGGTGAGAGAGGAATATATTGGGAGAAGGAGAAAGGAAGAGATAGATTAGGGTAAATTATCTCATATAAAAGAGGCAAGAGAAAACTGTTACAATGGAGGGGAAGAGCAGGAAGGTAAATGGGAATGGGACAAACTTACTCTCATTGAATTTGGCTTAAGGAGGGAATAACATACATACTCAATTGGGTATCTTACTCTACAGGAAAATGGGGTTGTAGGGTGTTATAATGCCATGCACCAGCAGCTTTCCAGAAGAATGCTACTGTGAACAGCTTTTAAGGTTCTGATTACACAGTATAGTGAACACTCTATTCCATAACAAATCAAAGAAAAACATTCATGTAAAATCAAGATACAGCATTCAAAATATGCTTATCACAAAAATATCACAATATAGTATTCACAATAGCTTATTATTAAAATGGCCACATAGTTTCTACCATAGTGGCCACAAAGTTTTGAACAAAGAACTATCATCTTAAAGTACAACAGTCAAAGTCTTCCACTCATGGGGCACACTAAGTTAACTCAATCAGTCACTTATTCAGCAATCAATTACTAAGTATCATTAATCACTAAGTACAATCATTAGAAAATACACAGACCCTCCACCCCTAGGTCACTAGTAAACTACAATTTCATCACTACTCAGTACCCATGGAGGGGTCTTTTCATCTTGACTCGAGGCAAGCAACTCCTATCTGAATCCACCAAACAGTCACCTGGATTCAAAGGCAGACAGCTCCTATTTCCTTGACCAGCTCTCTGTGTAGGTCCTGCTCCACACTGAAGTTCACAGAGTCCAGTCCATCTCAAATCCTTCACAATTTCTGTTCCCAGGAATTCAAGGCTCAACCAAGCCACAAACAGACAAAGTCTTAGCATTCTGGTCATGCCTTTTCAGTCTTCTGCAGCTCGTTCAAAAAATCAGAGTCACATTATGCAGCTTGGGGGTGGCGGGGTCCTCCTGATCTCCTGGGTTCCTCTTCAGCCTCCTGGGCTCCTCTTCAGAAGAAGCTCTGCCACCACAAGTTCTCAGGAAATTCTGACTCAGTTCTCAATTCTCATTTCTCTTCTGCAGCTGCTCTGCCTCCAGATGCTGGTCCCAAGAAATTCTGACTGTCCCTTCCTGGAGCTTTTCCTTATATACACACAGCATTAGCTTCCTGTTTCAGCCAACACCTTCCTGTTCCATCAGTAACAGGAGAGAGGAGTTCATACCTTCTGTTTCCCCAACAGAGGCTTGATCAATTACTTAGTGCTAATTTCCTGCTTACTTGCCAGTACAAAAAAGAGGTCTTCAAATTCAAATTCCATTACCATTACAGGGGGGTAGGGGATAAGAGGGGGGATGATAGAAGGGAAGGCAGATTGGGGAAAAGGGTAGTTAGAATCAAACACTTTTGAAAAGGAACAGGGTCAAAGGAGAAAATAGAATAAATGGGGGGCAGGATAGGATGCAGGGAAATATAGGTAGTCTTTCACAATATACCTACTATGGAAATGTTTTGCATAATTACATATGTACAACCTATATTGAATTGCTTATCTTGCCAGTGGGGGTGGGTGAGGAGGGAAGAAGGGAAAAAATCTGGAACTCAAAGTTTTAAAAATAAATGTGGATTAAAAAAATTGTAATTGTTGTTTAACATACAACTGGGAAATAAGATATACAGGCATGGGGCATAGAAATCCATCTTGCCTTACTAGAAAGCTAGAGGGGATAGGGGAAGATATAAGAGAGAACAGATTGGGGAAAGGGGTATTCAGTAGGCTAGTTATTTTGGGGTGGGGGGCAGCAGAAAGATGGGGAGAAAAATTTATAACTCAAAATCTTGTGGAAATGAATGTTGAAAACTAAAAATAAATAAATTGAAGAATTTAAAAATATTTTTTTTTAATTTCCTAATATTTTGAAATTAACAGATATTTTCATAGCAGTGGTAGAATGGAATCATACCCTTATATTTAAAAACAATTTAAAGTTTTAGCAGGGAGGGTCATCCTTATAAATCAGAATTCTGGTAAGAGGCTAGAATGATTTCCACCTTCCTATACACAATGTTTCTATCTAACTTTTTTCTTCTTCTTTTGAATATATTCCATCACACTCAATGACAATGATGAATATTTGCATGAAAAAATGAAAACCATCCCCTAATTATCTCTGGTCATCAGTTTACTTCTCTGAAAAATGAGGTTGCTTTAATAAGATTAACTGTAAAGCTTCCTGTTCATCTCAGATATTTATAATGTTATGATTCTACTCTATTAGTACAGTTGGTGGAGTTAATTGGCAGGAAACTGGACAGTAGATTATAAGAGCACTGGTCAGCTGTGCCACAAGAAACTAGGAAGCAAGAATGCTAAGGCTAAGTCACCAGGTAAGAAATGAAAGGATTCTGATAAAGGGAAAGTGAAAGCATCTATATAGTTACTATAGGTGCTGAAAAGAAAGGAGCATGAATGTGGAGGAATATTGTAGGAAAAAAAATGCTGCTTCTGTGACTACATAATTTAGTTAAACAATCATTTATAATGATCAGCTGTGTGCCCTCAGCAATGAAAAAATGAAACACGGGGTAGCCTGATAATTGATAACCTGATTGTTATATGGCCAGTTGACTCTGTTGGACCAAGTCACTTCAGTAATTCATTGATAGAAGCACATACAGGGCAATACACCCAAAGGTATTATTCACAGTAGTCTAGAATCCTGGACAGCATTACCTTATAAGGAAGAATATGTGTTTTCCCTGCAGTCTACCCTGCATCTTCTTGAGAGAAGAGAGAACTATTGTGGGGTACTTCATTAGTCCATCTTTGGTTGGGCAAAGTGGTTAGGGACTTGCATGACTTGGGTTTGATAGACTGTTTCAGTAGACAGTCACAATAAAATTTACGTTAACCTCAGATAAGGTTATGTCTGAAAGTATCTCTGAGGCTCCCTTTATCTATGTTACCAAGTAACTATATGGAGTGAAGAGGAAGGGCGACCTCAAAGAAAAGTAATCAAGGACTAAGAACCTGGATCTTGAGTAAAGTCATTTTGCCCAGTTTTCTGACAGCTGTGATAGAGGTATGCACAAATAGCTTCAGCAGCCACTAATATAGTAGTAAGGGGATAGTCAGTCACTTAATTCACCAGTCAGTAAGCATTTATTAAGTGCCTAATGCATGTTACAAACTGTGCTAAACACTTAGGACTCAAAGAAAGGCAATGATAATAATAATCCATAGGGGGAGACAACTTTTGGATTATTTCAGCAACAAAACAGAAGCCTAAATATTTTATATGATCCCTACAACCTCTCAAACATCTGCAAAATAGAAATTATCTACCAAAGATAAAGCAACTTCAGTTTTTATTGTCTAGGATATCTAGAGTATAAAAGAAAGTTTTTTTTAAAAAAGAACAGACACTAACTTTACCCTCAACTCAGTTAGGGTCCCTTCCCCCATTCCCACAATGCTGACAGCAAGGCAGCGCTAAAAAGCCAAAGGACTTAACACATGGGCTTACCAACAAAATCCAACCCTACACAATAGTCACCCCATTCCCTTTTTCTAGTGCCATAGAGACCCCAACTCCAGGCAGTAGAAAGAAAGTCATATAGCAGATGGCAGCCCTTCAGGAGCAAAATCCTGCTGAGAGTCCAAACCCTGTAGTACCATTGCAGCAAAGCTCTGAACTACCTTTCTATTATGGACAGCCCTATAGAACCAATGCAACACTTATGTTGGTATGAGGGTTGATAAACCCATAGCATCATCATAACAGCTCTCTGAATTGCTGGTAACAGGCCAGAGAACTTAAGAACTTTTGGATTTTGGATTAATGAGGAGGCTGTACAGCATTCCACTAACTCTGAAACCTCAGTTACTCAATAAATACTAGATGAACTGAATAGAAGAGAATTGAATATATGTGTGCATGTATATTTTATATATCTGTATAAGCATGTGAATATATTTATTTCATCTTTTCTATCATATTTTAAGCTATTTGACAACAAAGGTTATGTTTTCCACTTCTTCCTTTGGTTCACTATTGTCTTTTTCCTAAATTATTATAAAATATAGTAAAGGACAAAGGATTGGCACAGAGAGGATAGGGAAGTTACCCATGTCCTATTCACTTTCTTTTCATTGGTGAAAATTACAAATATTGAGGCATTTATGTATCTTATTGGATATTTTCCCAAGATGTTTTACTCATTCCATACTCCCTTTGGACCCATATTCCTCTTACTCCTGCTCAAAAGTGTACGTTTTTGATTATACATAATAATGGCAATAATTAGTGCAATCATGGGATAGATGCAATCATAAACACAGGCAGAATGTTTTTAAGGGTCTCCATGGCAACAGTTTATTCTCCGGTCTCCATGGTGACATTTATTGGCACCTCTTATTTATTCAAATAATTTTGTTCTCCTGCCTAAAGCCTGACCCAAGCTTTAAGAATCTGAAGTTCTTTCTCATTTTTTAAAAGTCTGATAAAAGAAATAGAAAAAGCTGAAAGGAGATATGAGGAAATTAATTCTGTAGGTACTATATAGAAGTGGATGGTTTTCTTTTACCTTGGGGCTAAATATGTGCACAAAAAATATCTGCTAATTACAATCTTAATCCTTAAAGAATTTAAATTCTTTATGATCTCCACTGATGTTTTCTATTATAAATTCAGCCTCCTTATCAGAAAAACACAAATGGGGCAACAATCACAAAACCTTCACTAGTTGGAAACTGGAGGCTTTTTATGCAAATTGAAGTTGAAATTCCTTGAGTTCTTTATTCCAAATATCTTTTCCTCCATCACCTAAAATTCACCCAACTAAAACTAAAAGGACAAATTTGTATTTTACCTTAGAGGCAATAGGAAGCCAGTGGAGTTTGTTGAGAATTCCTTGAGTTCTTCATTTCAAATATCTTTTCCTCAATCATCTACACTCACCCAATCAAATAAAAGCCCGGGAATTCAAACAGCCAGAATGGAAGATATATGTACTATCTAATTAGGTGGCCAAATGTAAATTGAGAGCTAAAGAGTGAGATATTTCAGATTCCTCAATCCTTTGCAGCCTGGCTTTCAACCAAATCACACAACTGAAATTGCCCTCTTCTAAGTTATCCATGATTTTCTAAAGGCCAAATATGATTACCTTTTCTACAACGCTAATTCTCAATCCATCAGTTTCATTTAATACTGTTGACTACTTTCCTTCCAGGTACTCTCTCTTTTCTGGGTTTTTTTTGTGGCATTATTCTTTTTCTGCTTCACCTCCTATATTGTCTGACTTATCATCCCCATCAGACCTCTTAATTGTAGTTATTCTCCAGAGCTCTATCCTGTACCCTGGTCTCTTCTTCCTCTATGCTGACTCCCTTGGTAACCTCATTAATTTCTGTAAGTTTGGAATCTGTATAGATAACTCTGAGATCTACATATCCAACCTTCCTGTCTTCCCTAAGTCTCGGCCCCATATCTCCAGTTGCCTATTAGACAAGTCAAACTCAATTTTCCAAAGACATCTTAAATGCAATATATCTAAAACAAAACTCATTAGCTATCCCCTTAAACTCCCCCCTCTTTTAAAAATTGTTATTCTGTCAAAAGTACCACCATCCTTCCAATGTCTCAAGCTCATAATCTTGCCATTATCCTAGGCCTCTCCTTCTTCCACCATGATTATATCTGATCATTTGCCAAATCTTTTCATTTCTACTCCCTCTATATTTCTTGAATCCAGCCCCTTCTCTCAACTAATAGAACAACCACCTTAGGCCTTCATCACTTCTTACCTAGAGTATTGTAACAGCCTCCCAACTGAAGTAGTAGGTATATGCTAGAGGAGTCAACTCCTCAGCTCCATGTAGAAGATAAGTAGAAACAATCTAGGAAGGTAGAGAGGGTCATTGTATGACTCACTGGTAAGAAGAGATTTGGAAACACTAAATAGCCTCTCCTCCTTAAGAACTATTATCAACCCATATCAATTATTTTTGGTTTTGGAGAGTCTAATGTTATTAGACTTTGTTATTGTATTAAAGAGACCATGCAGAGTCATGGTGGTCAATTGACCTGAAGAATTTTTATTCTGAAGAAAGGCCAATGGATTTAGAATTGGGGGATATAGGTTCATATCCAATGTCTACCATTAATTGTCTCTGTGACCTTTGACCTATAGGCTCCAGCTTTATCATATGCAAAATGAGTTTGTTGAAGTACATGGTCCCTGAGATTTCTCTGATAATTAGTGGGACACTCTCTGGTCAGAAAATTACAAGGTTTAGTTTCACATCTCTAAATTTCTGAAACTTCTATTAAAAATTCCACATATCTCAGCAATAGCTTACAAATGCTCTAAATTTTGCTAAAATTTCATAGAACTAAGTAAAAACCGTATGATGCAGCTGATTTTGCTTTTCTGGGATTCCATCCCTCCCTCTATAAAAGAAGATGGTCATTACAGAAAAGTGTTTTTTTTTTAATTTTCACATTAGTCATGTTGCAAAAACAAATTAGAACCAAGGGGGGAACCACGAGAAAGAAGAAACCAAGCAGAGAGAGAAAGCACTTCAAGGATGTTTCTATCTACATTCAGGCTCTGTAGTTATTTTTCTGGATGTGGATAGCATATTTCATCATGTGTCTTTTGGAGCTCTCTTCAGTCCTTGAATTTATAAGAAGAGGTAAGTCTATCAAAATTAGTTATCGCACAATGTTGCTGTTACTGTGTGTACAAGGTTCTTCTGGTTCTGCTCACTTCACTCAGTATTAGTTCATGTAAGTATTTCCAGGTTTTTCTGAAGTCCACCTACTCATCATTTCTAATGAAACAATAGTATTACATTACGTTCATATATCTGTTCAGTCATTCTCCAATTGATGGACATCCCCTCAAGTTCTAATTTTTGGCCACCCCAAAAAAGAGCTGGTATAAATATTTTTGTACATGTGGGTCCTTTTCCCATTTTTATGATCTCTTTAGGATACAGACCTAGAAGTGGTATTGCTGGGTAAAAGGGTATGAACAGTTTTATAGCCCTTTGGGCATAGTTCTAAATTGCTCACCAGAATGTTTGCTTCAGGAGAAAAGTTGTTTTGTTTTGTTTTGTTTTTGCTTTTTAGAGTTAATTGGGGTTAAGTGACTTGCCCAAAGTCACATAGCTAGTAAGTGTGTTAAGTGCCTGAGGCTGGATTTAAACTCAGGTCCTCCTGACTCCAGGGCTGGTGCTCTATTCACTTCACCACCTAACTGCCCCCAAGTAGAAAAGTGTTTTTTGTTTTGTTTTGTTTTTTGTTGCTTTTTTTTTGGAGGGCAATTGGGGTTAAGTAACTTGCCCAAGGTTACATGGCTATTTGTGTGTGTGTGTGTGTGTGTGTGTGTGTGTGTGTTAAGTGTCTAAGGCTGGAACCGAACTCAGGTCCGCCTGACTCTGGGGCTGGCGCTTTACTCACTGCACCACCTAGCTGCCCCTAGAAAAGTTTTTAATGTGGTATCCATAGATCCCTAAACTGTTCATGGAGAGATTTCAGGAGGTACATAAACTTGAAAAGGGGAAACAACAACAATCACAGCTTTATTTTCACTTTTACCTGAAACTTTCCCTTTAATTATTTAAAATCACTATTCTGAGAAGTAGTCTACAGGCATCACCAGAATGCCAAAGGATTCTATGACCCACCAAAAGGTTTAAAAACCCCTGCATTGAATGACCTCTACAATTTCTACTAGCTTCTAAAGGGCTACGATTTTGTTATTCTATGTCATAGACATATAAGTTCAGCATTTAATTCACTTTTGGGGGAGTCTATTCCTCATTTTTAAAATGTACTACAAAAATATCTGAGGTGTCTTCCAGTTCTAAAGCTATGAACCTATAACCTAAGAATTTAGGGGCATGACTACCAGGTAGTATTAGAGTCACTTTTTTATCTAATCAAAAAGCTTTTCTTTTCCTCAGTTCAATGATGATAACATCCTGTTCCTCCTGCCCTCAAAACAAATAATGATGATATACAAAATCTAACTAAATGGACAACTCACATGATATTCTCAATGAAAACTTCTTGGAATGAAAAGAAACCAGATGGGTCAGAGTTAAATAGCAGAAGATTTTGGCTCAAGTACAAGTAAAAATAGTCTACCAATTAATGATGTTCAAAAAATGTAATGGACTAACTTGTCAAGCAGTGAATTTCTCTTCAAAAGAAGTATTCAAACAGAAACAATAATTATGCCTTTGGGTATTCTTTTTTCTCATTGAAAGACACTCTGGATCCCTTCCATCTGGTATACTGAGTAAGTCCAAATAAGAGTATCTGAATTTACTAACTAAAAGTTTTACCAGATTCTTTAGGACCCATTCCAGATATAAGGAGAAAAGTCTCTTAAAGTTACAAAAATGCTTTGAATGAATCATCAAATATTATAGCTAGAAGGAACCTTAGAAGAAATTTATTTCTTCTAGTGCTTAGCACATTGCCTAGTACATAGAAGACTTTTAATAAATGTTTATGAATTGATTTATTGCTTCAATTCCTTCATTTCCATATGAGGCAGGTAAACAACAGAGAAGAGAGGGAAGGAGGGAGGGATGGTAAAAGAGGAGGGAGGGAGGAAGGGAGGGGGAGAGAGAGAGAGAGAGAGAGAGAGAGAGAGAGAGAGAGAGAAAGAGGGAGAGAGACAGACAGACAGACAGACAGAGACAGGGAGAGAGACAGAGAGACAGACAGACAGACAGACAGAGAGACAGACAGACAGAGAGAGACAGAGAGAGAGACAGAGACAGGGAGAGAGAGAGAGAGATTTTATTACTACTGAGAAGAGAACCTTCTTGTTAAAATGGTGCTGGCTTGGAGCTGAACAAAGGGGATTTATTGATTCTTTTTTTAAACTTCCTAAAAGCAGGATAGAGAACATGTATTCAGATTACTTTCTAGACAAATGAGTTTAATAGCTTTAGTTGTGGGGAGGTTGTGATGGTCATGTGGCCATCAATCAGTGATTTTACTAGAAAGAAAATCACCTAAGGAGGGGTTGAGAAAGAGTTAAATCATCCACACAAAGGCAGGAAGCTAGAAAAAGAAAGTAACTAGTTTTTTCTTCCCCAGTATAGCAACAAATATTGCTAGATTGGACCTGTCAATTGCTTTCATTGCTTTTACCTTATAGACAGAAGGGATGCTTCAATAATTCACCATCTGTTTGTGGTGGAGTAATAGTATTCAAGTCCTTTAACAATGGAGTATTCTGAGGATCTCTGTAACTTCCCCACCCTCTGAATAAAAAAATTCCAAGAACCCCAAATCCCCCATCACTTTGTCAGAGGAAGACCAGAAGTAATGGCCCAAAGAACCTGAGCTCTCCACCTAGGAGTCTGAATATCAACTAAACTTCAATTTCCCAGGATTCGTCTCACTTCCAGAGCAAGAATTAGCACTAGTCTCCAGGTTCAGGACCTTCACTCCCTCCCCCCAATGTCTGGCCTTGCTCTAGCTGAATAAGAATCTTATAAAATCCCACTAGACTTTACTGGTTTGAGGATCTGCTTCCATCAGCCTGCCTGACTGACCTTCATATTCTAAGTATGTTTGCTTATTAAAACTATTTTGGTTTTTATTCCATGTTTCCCTGTACTGGATTTTGATATTCTGAATCTTCTTAAAACTATATTGGGGTAAGTATTTTAAAGGGTGAATAAGAAATCAGGGAAAGTTTCTAATGCTGTTTTATGAGGTTTTTTTCTTATTTACTATAGATAGAACCTGTTCATACTTTCTACACCAAAGCAGAATATGAGACACGGCACCTTCAAATTTGCCTTTCCCCAAAGTATTATCTCATCACCAAAGTGCTAGTCCTGGGGTAAAACATACTGTATACTTATGCTTTACCCTTCATTTCCCCAATTCAGACCATTAATATTTTTATGCATTTTGGACCTGAGTTACACAAATGCGAAAACAGCCTGAAGGACCACTTACAATCCGAGGAAGAGTTGTTGGTAGAAAAGAACAGGTGAACATTTTTTCCTTCCTAAAAGCAATAGCTTTTTTTTTTCACCGAGATCTTAGAGACCTACATATAGATTGCATGTAATGGCATCTTTAGGTCAATTTGTTGTTGTTTTTCCGAACCCCACAAACAAAATGGCCATTTCAGTGCGTGTGTGTGTGTCTATGTATGTGTGTGCATGTGTAAGTGTATAGAACAGACCAGAAAAAGAAGGCCACACATAAAATTCCATATCTCCATCATGTACAACTTGCTTTTCTTTTTAAATATATGATAAGTTCAACATAAAGCCAATGGGTGGTACAGAGGTAGAGTATTAGGCCATAAGTCAGGAAGATTTATCTTCCAGAATTTAAATCTGGTCTCAGATACTTACAAGATGGGTGACCCTGGGCAAGTCACTTAGCCCAGTTTGTCTCAGTTCTTCATCTGTAAAATGAGCTGGAAAGGGAAATGGAAAACCACTCCAGTGTCTTGGCCAAGAACATTCAATGACAATTCAACGTGGATCTTTCAAAGCTGTCCTGGCTGACTCTCTCTGATCTCCTTTCTATCATATTTTTTTGTACATTTTCCAAAAATGTTTCAGTGAAACTTGTTTTTCCCTCTGGGAAACTCCATTTCCCTTTACCCTGCCCATCTCTCCCATTAAAAAAAAAAGAATAACTAAATGAAGGGAGTCTTTTAAAGTATTAAGAATGACTCTGCATAGAACTCCACTGATTTCAAGATTTCCTTAGAAGCTTAGACAGTAGAGGAATATCCAAAAGAATTAGCAAGCTTTTTGATATTTTAGAACGTGCCTTACTGACATAAAACCTCTCTTAAATGACATCTTTGAGAAATGGAACATGCTTTTTAACAGAATTTTCCTAGTTAATTGAGGCACACAAATTTAAACCAGTGTATGGGAAAGTCTTGTTTCTATTGAAGGTTACTGGTAATACATGGGTCCTTCATCCTGAGGTATCTACGCAAACCCATTTGTTGTTACAACCCCCTTCATTTTACAAATATAAAAGAGAGACCCAGGGAAATTAAGTGACTTGCTCAAAGCTATAATGTCTTTTGGTTTTAGAAACAAAGAATACAGGAAAAAAGAATAAAAGGGAAAAGTGTCCAAGAAAATAAAGATTAGGAGAAGATAGAGACAAGTTTATTTACAAGGGCCTTACTGTTAACTTAGTTTGTAGAGAATCAGAGAAAATGATCACCAAAGATCACTGCTTTTTGAAATTCTTATTAGTTCTCTAGAAGGATAAAATTTTTTTCAGAAATAGTTTGGTTGCTATTATTTTAAAACTACAAAAATTATTTTTGAGATAAAATTTTATTATCTTTTACAATTCTGAAGGTTCTGCACAAGTGAGAAGAAATGATTTAGGTTTTAAAATTTTCACTTTGGAAACTGAGAGGTGTCAATTTCCTAGCTGACCCTGAATAATGCCTTTGGTATTCAGAAACTGTCAGATTTTCTTAACTTTATGCTTGGAAAGATTGGGGCTGGCTCATTCTGAAATGCCTAAAAGTTCCATTTAAAACAAAACACATCTCATTATTCTGTTCAGTTTTTTTGGTCTAGTATCTTAGTGGGAACAACAAGTCTGAAGAAACAAAAATAGTTCAGTGAAAAAAAATTGTCAGTAATAAATGGGCAAGACCATTGTTTAAATCTCCTCAGCTGCTCTTTTCAAAATTTCAGACTATTTAGCTAACATTTTTTAGCCCCACATTCCAGATGAAATAATTACAACGTTCTTCTCTGCTTTTAGCACTGTAACCTTAATTGTTGAAAATCTAAAATGTATTACAATTCTTTTTTGCTTCTGGAAACATGGTATTCCAAATGTAATTTAAATTTTTTTCATTATTCATGTTTTCATAGTACACCTGGGTCTTCATTACTTAAATACCTTATTATACAAGCAAATATATTCTTGGAGATTGAATAGAATAGGCTTAATGCTGAAACTTAAAAAAAAATCACTCAGTCTTTGAGGCAATATTTTTCTTGTCAATTATTTTCTTTCTATTTCTCATAAAAATAAGTAAATAGTTGCAAATGATCATTTTCCTAATACAATATGAATGCCATATTGAAGGGAGTTAATCATGGAATGAGAGAATTTTTAAAAAATAAGAACTAGCTAGAGTAGATAAAGTATGCAGATAAAAAGAACTTACTGTGCTTGAGGCCACATAAATTTGGGGATTGAATGGATTG
The DNA here is from genome assembly GCF_028583685.1 of Petaurus breviceps papuanus. Taxonomy (NCBI): domain Eukaryota; kingdom Metazoa; phylum Chordata; class Mammalia; order Diprotodontia; family Petauridae; genus Petaurus; species Petaurus breviceps. The sequence goes on along the minus strand of NW_027185597.1, from coordinate 1,368,839 downwards.
ATTTACAAGACATCTTAACGAAGTCAAAAGCTTGGGAAAAACTAAGACTTTGTTATTAACCCCCCAAAATGTAACCACAAATATTTTATCTAGCTACCAACCTATGTGCCTCATCTCTACAAAAAATTTTAATAACCTACACAATCATCAAGGATCTCCTTGATGAAGGAACAAGAGAACAACTGGCAGACTTTCACAAAAGGTTTTCTGCAGTAATCCATGAATCTTGAGACTTAGGCAACTGACTGCAACATATGTAGAATATTAGCTCTAATGGTACCTATTGTATGTTTGCTACCAAAAAATGAAATACTAAAATTTTTAAAAGAATTTGATTTGGGAGAACAAAACACTACCTTAAAGGCTTTCTCTCCAATAAGATGGCTTATTAATGCATTCATAAGAATGATACAGGATTTCCTGAAAGATATAATGAGAAAAATAACTGTGTGTGATGACTCTTGATTATTATAAAGTGAGGTATTAAAAAAGATATGCATTCTATCCAAAAAGCTTATGAAACTGTCATTAACGATGTCTGGTGGAGAATCCAAATGGAAAAAGGATTCCCTGTGGTTGGAGAGATAGGTCCTCCAGGTGTTCTTGTTTTTTTATTACATTGTGGTAATTTCATCAAGCCTTGGAATAATGCAAAACCTCCTAGCTCATAATCACTCAAAAGATTTTGGTCTAACTACCAACATAGGAGAAACCAAGTTTGTGAGGAATGCCAATTGTTCAGATTGTAATATACAAGTGGATGGACATCCTACAGAACTGTTGCATCTATCTATATATCTATATCTATGTGTATATATCTATAGATATCTACTTATCTAAATACATGTCATATGTGCAGGTACGTGCACATATATATGATATACACTACAGACAAACAATGAACCAGAACCAGAATTCAATAAAATAGTATGGGAAAGTATATAGTGGGGGCGGAGTCAAGATGGCACAGTAGAAACAGGACTTCAGCGGGGATCCAGCTTACACCTCATCCAATTAGTGTAAAGGTGACTCTGAAGAAACTTTGGAGCTATAGAACACACAGAGAAGCTAAACTCTCACTGAGGACAGCCCAGTAGGCCGGCAGGAAGTGGCAAACCCAATGCCCTGGTAACCGAGCCCAGCCCCCTGCAAGCCTGAGGTTTTAGCCTCAGGCCGGGCCTGACCAGCTGCCAGCTGGAGGGACTTCAGACAACCAGCAGCTGTAGGGGTTTCCAGAATTATCAACACAAAGATGCTAAGGACAAAGTGAGAGGTCAGTGCAGAGTAGACTTTGGGATAGAGTAGCTCCGCCTTTGCCACTGGGGCAATAAGCAACTGAGTTGCTGTGGCCATGGAGCCACAGCCACGTGGCTGCTTAAGCTCCTGGCCTGCAGATTGTAGGGGGACCTAGCAACCAGTCTGAGGGGTAATCATTCTTGCTTTAACCTGCTTGGATCTGGATTGTGGTCTAGGGTGGAGGTCCTGGGGTGTGCAACCAGCTTGCCATAGAGTGTGGAGGCTTCAGAGAGTGCACCCAACTAATACCTTCGGCAACTGAGAAAACCCCAGCAATTGGGACAAAGCTCCCCTGTCTGGTAGCAGAGGCCTACTGTGGCAAAAAGCCCAAAAGTCAAGTAATTGAATGGGAACATGAGCAAATTCGGGAAGCAAAGCAAGCAGAGCAACACAACTTTACACTCCTATTTTGGGGACAAAAAAGGATCAAAGCATGGAACAAGAGGAAGACAGTGAAGTCAGTGCTCCTGCACCAAAAGATTCCAAGAAAAATACAAGCTGGTTACAGGCCATAGAGGACATTAAGAAGGATTTTGAAAACCAAATGAGAAAAGTGGAGGAAATATTGGGAAGAGAAATGAGAATGATGCAAGAAAATTATGAAATGAGAGTCAGCAACCTGACTAAAGAAAATAACACCTTAAAAAATAGACTAACTCAAATGACAAAAGAGACTCAAAAAGGCAATGAGGAGAAGAATGCCTTAAAAAGCCAAATTTGCCAGATGGAAAAAGAATCTCAAAAGCTTACTGAAGAGAATCATTCCTTCAGAATTAGTTTGGAGAAAATGAAAGCTAGTGGCTTTATGAGAAATCAAGATACTATTAAACCGATCCAAACACATGAAAAAATAGAAGGCAATGTGAAATATCTCATGGGAAAAACCACTGACCTAAAAAATAGATCCAGGAGAAATAATTTAAAAATTATTGGACGACCTGAAAGCCATGATCAAAAAAAGAACCTAGAAATCATCCTTCAAGAAATTCTCAAGGAAAATTGCCCTGATGTTTTAGAACCAGAAGGGAAAATAGAGGTTGAAAGAATCCAGCAATCACCTCCTGAAAAAGATCTCAAAAAGAAAACTAAGAATATTATAGCCAGGTTCTGGAATTCCCAGATCAAGGAGAAAATATTACAAGCAGCCAGGAAGAAACACTTTAAATATTGTGGAAACACAATCAGGATAACACAGGATCTGGCAGCTTCTACACTGAGGGATTGAGGGGCTTGGAATATGATATTCCAGAGGTCAAAGGAGCTGGGATTAAAACCAAGAATCACCTACCCAGCAAAACTCAGTATCATGTTTCAGGGGAAAATATGTTCATTTAGTGAAATAGAGGACTTTCAAACATACTTGATGAAAAACTAGAGATGAATAGAAAATTTGACATTCAGATACAAGAAGCAAGAGAAGCAGGATAAGGTAAACGGGGAAAAGAAATCATAAGGAACTTATCAAAGTTCAACTATTTGTATTCCTACATGGAAAAACGATAATTGTAACTGATGAAAGTTTTCTCAGTATGAGAATATTTGAAGGGAATAGAAAAGTGTGTGTGTATGTATATATGTCTATATAGGAAGGTATATGGGCATATGAATATATATATATATGTCAATGTGTACAGGTATGTGTACAGGTATACATAGTAGAGGGCCCAAGACCAATTTAATAGGAAAGGATGTTACTTAAAAGGTGAAATTAAGAGGTGAGAGAGGAATATAATGAGAGGAGATGGGGAGAGAGAGAATGGGGTAAACTATCATACAGAAGAGGCAAGAGAAAATTATTACAATGGAGGGGAAGAACAGGAAGGCAAAAGGGAATGGGTCAACCTTATGCTCATTGAATTTGGCTCAGGGAGGGAATGACATACACACTAAATAGGGTATCTCACCCTACAGGAGAGTAGGAGGGAAGGGCATGAGAGGGGTGATGATGGAAGGAAGGGCAGGCTAGGGGGGAGGGAAGTTGGAAGCACCCACTTTTGAAAAGGGACAGGATCAAAGTAGAGAATAGAACAAGTGGGAGCTGGGGTAGGAGGGAGAGAAATATAGTCCGTCTTTCACAATATATCAACTATGGAAATGTTTTGCATATCTACACAAGTACAACCTATACTGAATTGCTTATCTTCCCAATAAGGAAGGGAATGAATCTGTAATTCAAAGTTTTAAAATCAAATGTTTAATATATATATACATATATATATATATACTATTATCAATATTATTTTACATGTAACTGGGAAATAAGATATACAGGCACTGGGGCATAAAGATACACTGTGCCCTACTGGAAGGATGGAAGGGTTATGGGGGAAGATATGGAAGAGAGCAGATTGGGGGAGGGGATATCCAGTGGGATCGCTATTTTGGGGTGGTGGGTAGGGGAAAAACGGGTAGAAAATTTGTAACTCAAATTCTTGTGGAATGAATGATGTAAAGTAGAAGTTAATAAAGCATTTGATTAAAAAAGAAGTATATAGTGCTGTTTATGATACCATGCTTCTTGAAACAAAGAAATCTTTTTAAAAAATTAATTTTATTGTTTTCAGTCAACATTTTCTTTTCTCCTAAGATTTATAATTTTAAGAATCCATAAATCTTCTTATGGAGCTATATGGCTACAAGTCATAAAATACCACAATAGGTGACTGAGTGTAGAGTGTGGCATATTATCAATGAGAAGCTGCATAGGAGAATCTGGGCAAAGGATGTTATCATAGAAATAGAAGAAAATGAGATAGGCTCATTATATAGGAAGTGAGGGATAAATAATGGACTCTCTGTTCCATTTATATCTCTTCAAAGTCAAGAAATCTAATGGAACCTTTCCCTATTGCAGGACAATGTGTGGGCTCCTTATATGAAATTTGAGGGTAGACATGGGTAAGAACTACACAGAGTGAAGGGATGGATCAGTTGCAATGTGTGCCATTAGAAGGAGGATCTGCATTGACGAAGTCATAGATCCATCAAAATGTCAAAGAAAGATTTCCACCAAGTAGTTTTCTCCTCATCATTAAAATTTTCACTATTTAGCAATTATTTGTATAAGAAGCATTCAGAATATTTCATATTTCAGAATAAATCTATTACCCACTTGAATTTTACCAGTTTCCATAATCATCACTAATTTGTTAATTGGTCATGAATAACTAATAATAATAATAATAATAATAACTTGCATTGTATATATAATTTTAGTTTACAAAGAACTGTACATATATTTTGTCATTTGATCTCAGTTAAAGAATGGATATAGTTAATTTGCTAAATCTGTTATAGTGTATTTTTTGCAGGTCTTTACTGTGAAGCTTCTTCATCACAAGAAATTCAGATTTAGAATTATAACAATGTCAACAGAATACAATTTTCTCAAAGACCTCACTAAAGTTTTGCTTTAAAGAGAATTCTAGGAACAAATGAATTTAAAATAGTATCTCTTTGAGTATAATGAGATAAAATTCCTGAGAAGAATCTTCAAGAGGAATCAATTTTCTCATGAAATCTCTTTGGTAATAGCATTTTATTTTCTGAATAATGTCCTGGTCCACAGAAGAATAAGTGAAGTAGCATTACCAAACAGGAAGTCTGTTTAAACAACAACTTTCCCAAGCACTGATTCAGCTTGTTTTCCTTAAACAAACCTGTTTGAAAAATTGGAAAATGACCTTTCAAATTAATACATATAGATAGATATAAATAGATAGTCCTATGTATATCTACACATACACATACATTTACATATATATATATACATACATACATATACATATATATGTTTTGTGGTTGTTTGCTTGTTTTCAGTCATCTGACTCTTTGTGACCCCACTAGGGCTTTTTTTTTTTTAAGCTACTGGAGTATTTGCCATTTTCTTCTCTAGGTCATTTTACAGTTGAGGAAATTGAGGCAAACAGAGTTAAGTGACTTGCTCAGGGCCACACAGCTATTAAGTATATGAGGCCATATTTGAACTCATAAAGATGAGTCTTCCTGACTTCAAGTCTGGCACTCTATCCATTATGCCACTTAGCTGCGCACACACACACACACACACACACACACACATATGTAAATGAGTAGTACTACTTAAAATTTAAGTTCATAATACATTGAAAACATCAGAAATTTTATTTTATAAGAGCTTGTAGCATTAACACATGTAGGGAACAATACATCTATCTTTCTTTTTTTTCTTTTTAAACCCAGAAACAATTAATCTATATACGTTTGTTAAGATACAATCTGCCAGGCATCCCTCATTCAGGCCAGTTTTATCAATAATGTTCTCTTGTTCAGAGGAATTGGTCATTTCTACCAATTAAGTCTCTTCATATTCCACAGAATCATTCTGAAGTTTCTTGGCTGATGGAGTTTTTCATGGGCTACTTCTACTCTTTGGTTGCTATTAAATTGCTGAAGCCATACTTGGGAAAACAGTTATCAAATGAATTCAGAGTGAAGTGAGCAGAACCAGAAGAACCATTTATACAATAAAAACATCATAAAGAAAAGCAACTTTAAAAGACGAGAAAATTCTGATCACTGCAACTGGTAGCTGTAATTCCAGTGTAGTATGATGAAGCATGATGCCCCCTGAAAGAGGTGATTGATTTAAGATGAAGAATGAAACATACATTTTCAGATATAGCCATGTGGCAATGTGTTTTTCTTGAACATGCATATTTTAATAAGGGCTTTCATTTTCATTATTTTTTCTTAATGGGAGGAAATGTGAAGTTTAGGAGGATAAGGATAGAGTACCAAAAAAAAAAAGAAAGATATATTTTTAAATGCAAAGAAAAAAAAAACAGAATGAAAAAGCTAAGAAACATGAACAAGTGGGACAGATTTGAAAACCACTGGATGATTTTTTATATAGTTAAAAATAAAAGCAAAATATATGTATGTATGTGTGTATGTATACATGTATATATTCATATGCATACATGCTAGAAATTTGCTGCTACACATACAATCCTCTTACTTGTTTTACTACTTATATGGAAATACCCAATTTATTTGATGTTTGTTAATTTCAGAATAAAATTTTTAAAAAATTTAAAAGGAAATACAAAACACATAGTAAATAACACTTAGCCTATAAATATATTTTGCTTTTGTGGAGAACACAGTGCAAAGTTTTAGCTAGTTTCAAATCATTTTCCTGAAACCAATTAAGCAAAATTGGTTCTTCACTTCTAATCTAGGAAGCAGAGCTAAAAAGGATTTTGAACATTCCCCTTTTCCACCTTTATATTATGTAGCATGGGCAAATAAGCATTATAGTTTTCTTTCAAAATTTTCTCATGCTTACCTTTTTGAAGGTATACCCAGGATCTCATTTTTCTAAGGATTTTCATTAATGTCTTCTTTATAAAACCCACATTTTGAAAAATACCGCTTTTGAGTTCATAATTGTTTTCTATAGTATATCTACTTGCTTCCATAAAATATTTTATAAAAAAATTCAAATGACTAAAAAATTTTAGTCTTTTTTTTCCACTTAAGTCAAAATACTTCACTACAAATACTTTGGAGGCCACACAAAAGAATAACTTATATTGTATTTACATGACAATTCACTGCTCTTTTGCTTCCTGTTTTCTCTGGTTCAGAATAAAGGATTGCCTTTCCCCCCACTTTTCTACAAAGATACCCTCCACTTCTCCATTTCTCTCTGTTTCTCTTTGTCTTAGGGTACCCACTACTTTACTTTTACTTTTTCCTACTTGTCCTCTTTTTGTCTGTTTTTCCCTTCTCACTCTCTGCTTTCTTCAATTTTTTTTATTTACAGCTTTTCATCTCTCTCTTTACTTCTTTTTCCTCCTACCTACTGCTCATCTTTTCCTTCTGTTATTGTGAAAAACACAGTTTTCAAAGACTATTGCAGGATAAGACGCACCAATCATAACACCTGCTTGACTTTTACATTTTTTTCCCAGATCTTCTTCACTGGTACTATTGTAGCCAGGGGTCAAATTTGAAAATTTTATATGAGAAATCTATTCAAACTTTCTAGTTACTGGAAATCAGTATGTTCTCCTTAAAAAAAATTATTATCAATAGAAAGAGATTTTCATTGATATTTATAAATGACAGGTGAGTGAAGCAGTGTCGCATGGGCCAATTACTGATCTTACAGGTAGGAAAAAGTGAGTTGAAGTCCTGATCCTGACACTTCCTAGAAGTGTGACCACTCTCAAGTCAATTAACCCCTCTGAGCCTCAGGCGATTCTCTGAGACTATAAATTATGGATAGGTTCCATCTGCACAGTGGAGGACACTTCTACACTGGCATTTATAATCTTAGGGAGTTCTCTGGGACACTAAATGACATGAAATGACCTGCTAAAGGCTAAAACAGCCAGTATGTGTCAGAGGTAACATTTGAACCCAGGGCTTCCTGGCTAACAGACTAGCTGTCTGTTCACCTTGCCACACTGTATTTCATGGTAAATAAATAAGAAAATCACCCAAACCCAAATGGTAAAGAAGTTATTAGAGTTCATCTTAAACTCAGTAGAATAGATGCGTTACCTCAAACCAAACAATTGTAATGAAGCTCCCCTTCTGTCATGAGAGAGTAAAATAAGAATATAAGCTTTCATTTTTTTCTTTAAAGTATAGAAAATTAATCTAAAGGATTAAACTTTATCCATTATCCTCTACTGTTTCAGGGGGCTAGTTACGCCAAATATTGATACAATTTAGTAAGTTTAGAGCCCCCAGATTAGGAAAGAAACCACTAAGGAAAGATTGGTCTTTTTGCTCCCTCTATGGTACACTCTGAAAAAAATAATTTTCTGCAGACTAATGTTTTCCTCCTTTTTACTCATTTTTCTGGAGCAAACTTTCACTCAGAACACAAAAAGTCAATTTATAGGTGGGTAAAAACCCATTAAAAAGATATAAACAACAAAGAAACAACGTTTAAAAAAAAACAACTTAGAATTCCCAAAGGTAAGCAGCAACCAACAATGTAGTGATGGTGTAGAGGGACAGCAGGCAAGGAAGTAGGATGGATAAATTCACCAGGTCCCAGCAGCTCTATGAAGCAGTACTTTAAGGCAAACAGTAAGTTCTAAGTAGAGCACTCCCTAGGGGAATCAGTTGGTTAGACAAAGCTCCAACTTCTTATCAATACAGTTGCATTGTAGACTACAGTAGTAGCACCTTCATTTATAATCAGTTTCCACACCTGCATGCATTTCTACCCCTCTTCACCAAGCTTCAATTCCTCAACAGTGACTCCAAGATTCTTCTATATCTACTTTCAGCCAAGAAAATTACACTTCCCACAAGTGTCTGTTGCAGATATAGGCTACAAAGGCATCATCAAAATTCATTTCCAACTTTACACCTACTGAAAATCAGAGACTATCTCGGTAAAAAGCAAGACTGAGCCTAGCTTCTTGAAAAGTGCTGGCATGATCATAGAAAAATAGAATGGCAGTTTCTCTGGGTAATCTAGAGTTATTGAATTCCCCTCTGGTAGATGAAGTGGAACATTCCAATAACCATTTGCTTCACAATGATGGGGCTCCCTGTATGTGAAATGATAGGGTCAAGAACTCCCAGCCAATCGAGCAATTGGGTTTGGCTGAACATCCTCAAGTGCTTCGTAATTTGGGTCAAGTGGGTTAATTAGCATATTATTGTTTGGCCAAATGAGCAGCAAGGAGATGGCAAACCTAAGATCCTGAAATAGTAACCCATAAATCTTACTACAGTGACACATATACAGATGGCAGTGTGCTATCTGATGGATGAAAAGACTGCTTGAGCGGAACATTAGGATTCTAAACAGCAAAAGAACCCCACGCTGAACAAATTTCATTGGGCAGCAGAAATTTATCATGTTTGTTCTGTCACTGTAACTCACATCTTGCCAGCTCAACTCCATAAAGAAGTGAAGGAATGTGAGCAGAAGGTCGCAGAAGGGAAGCATAAGGGGAATTAATAAAAAAAAAAAAGATTTATACTAAAGGTAGTGTACTTTGATACAAACCTTCTCTCTGAGAAGGGGACAATGTAAAATAAAAGAGCAGTACTAACTGCTGTGAGTCTTTTTTTTCCGCTCTATTTTTTATCTTTCTCTGTATATATTACAGCATTCTGTTTGGGGAGTCATTCTGTCAAATGTCGATTCTCTCTGCTTCCCTGTTCTAGCTCTTGACCCAGTGTATATGACATCATTTCTTGAAGAGAAGGAACATATAAAACCATACCCTGTCTTAAGATAGAAGTCACTCTGATGAGCTTTAGCAAACTGGATAAAATAGGTTCAACACTTCATTTCTCCTTTTCCTTGACTTCATATAGACATATGCCTTCTGATTTCCTTCAAACTGTCCTTATGATATCTATGTGCTATTTTGTTTTGGTATTTTTTTTCACCATTGATTCAGCTTCTGAAAGTTCCTGGGAAAGTTTTTTGGACCTGAATGATATCATCTCTAGCGAAGTCCCTTAGGGAAGTAGGAGGCACAATGGATAAGAGTCGGGGATTTAGAGTCAGGAATGCCTGACTCACACACTTGCTAGCTCTGTGACCCTGGGGAAGTCACTTATGGTCTGTCTGCCTCAGTTTCCTTAAAATAGGGATGATAACAACAGGAACGTCACAGGATTGTTGTGAGGAACAAATGAATTAACACATAAAAGGCACTTTCAAATCATAAAATAACTCAATTTTACATTATAATATTATTCTTAGTGTTAGCCCATGGATTTAACAAAGAGTGTCTCCTTTGTAATTTTACCTTTTTAATTTTTTTTTTGCACAGTTTCTAATGAATAGAGGATAAAAGGCCATCCTGGGAGCCAAGAATTGAGCCAAAGCTCAATTCTTGCCTCTGACACATATTATCTGGGTTACCCAGGGAAAGATAATCAACCTTTCAGTACACCAAGCAATTCTCTTGTTGGATATGTTGTAGAATAGGTGTTGAACCCTATTGGCAAAGGATGTTTCCTCACCCAGGGGTTTCTAATAATAATAGTAATAGTAATGGTGATATTAATATTCTTGTAGTGTTCTATGACTTGTAAGCATTCTACATATATCATTTCACTTGCTTTGAGCTTCTCAACAACTCTGAGACAAATATAATTATGCCCATTTTAAAGATTAAGAAACTGAAGCTGAGAGAGGCTAATTGACTTGCCCAGAATGACTTAGCTAACCAGTGTCTAAGGCTGTTTGAACTTCAGTCTTCTGTACTTCCAGCCTTCCACTGGACCCAATATTCAATCTATTTCAGCTCCAATCCTGTCCCCATCCCATAGTCAAGCCTATCATATCCATGACCTTGAAATTGGAGAGGATATACTATTTGTGTTCAAACTACTATTATGTGTAGAACCATGAACTTGGTACCAAAGAAATTTAGAAATTTAGGTAAGATATGGTCCCTTATTTCATGAAGCTTAAAGTTTAGGAGGGTAGTCTAATGTATACACAAATAACAAAAATGGTGATAATTGGAAAATTATCATGGTATAATGGGGTAACTAGGTAGTGCAGTGGATAGAGTGGTGGACCAGAAGTTAGGAAGACCTGAGTTCAGATCTGGCCCCAGACACAAATCACTTACTGTCTGCCTTAGTTCCCTTATCTGTAAAATGAGGATAATAACAGCATCTTCCTCCAAGGATTGGCGTGAGGATAAAGTCAGACAATAATCATAAAGCACTTAGTACAGTGCCTGGCAAAACATAAGTGCTACATGAAAATTATTACTATTACTATTATTATTAGAAAACTCTGGGTAAGGAAATATCCTTTGCCAATAGGGCTCAATAGGGCGGGAGTTTACCAAAGACATGTTACATCTTCCCTTCTCCCTCTCCTCTCCTCCCTCTCTCTCCTTTCCCTCTCCTCCCTCTCTTCTCCTCTCATAAATTTTGTCTCTATAATATCTCTCCCTTTTTCCCCTGTCTTTTCTCTCATAGCCTTATCTGGAGTCCATAAGCAGTTTTAATCAACCACCTAAACTTCTGCTCTCTTAACAGGTCTCTCTTGTTCATTTGTTTCTCTTTTCACACAACTGCAAAATTAATAGTTGTAAGGCATACTTCTTTTGTTTCTTTGCTCAGGAGTCTTCAGTGGTTTCCTACTTCCTCTAAGATAAAATACAAATTTTTCTGCTTGTCCTATACAAGTCCTGTACAACGTGGTTATCTTTTCCAATTGATTTTACATTTATTCTCTCCCACATCTATATTTCAATCCAACTGAACTATTTGTGATCTGTCTTTTGCCTCCCTGACTTTGCACACACCATCCCCCATGCCTTGGAATGACATTCCTCATTACTTCTCCTTTTTGGAATCTCTAGCTTCCTTGGAGGTTCAGTTCAAGTAGTGACTCCTACAAGATGCCTTTCTTGTTTCCCTTAATTGTTAACACTCCCCACTAACAGTAAAATTAATTTGTATTTGTTTATACAGTATTCCTCCTCCTTATGAAGGTAATTCATTCCAGAAAAACTCCTCCTAGGGCGAATTCTCTTGAAAAGGTAATTGTCATTAATTTCCACGAAACAAATTTTTGTTTCTGAGTCATAACATTAATAACCATTTAGCACCCAAGGATACTCAATATTTATGTACTTGAACTTTTAATGCAGAAACAAACAGTAAAACAACAAAATATCAGTGAAACCAATGCAAAGAACATTACACTAAACAAGCTGACATATTATTGAAAGGTAAGGGGAAGTTAGAGAGACTGTGAAGTCACTTTAACATTTTATTCATTTTAGGGGGCATGGTTCATGAGATTATCACTTCTATCAACTAGAAAACCAGTATACAATGGGAAGTATGACTGAATTGTGGATTCATTTTGCGATGCTTAGTGGCTATCAGGCCTGTGAAAAATAAATCTATCCTCATAAAAGGGAAGAAACACCTCGAAAGCCTAGATTGGGAGAGTAAATGAAACACCTTGTAAAACTGAATCCTCCTAAACTGTATGGATATTTCTTGGGCAGCTAGGTGGCACAATGAATAGAGTATGGGCCTGGAATCAGGGAGACTTGAGACTTCCTGAGTTTAAATATGGTTTCAGATACTTACTAGTTGTGTGACCTTGGGCAATTAACTTAACCCTGTTTGCCTCAGTTTCCTCATCTGTAAAATGACTTGGGAAAGAAAATGGCAAACTACCATAGTATCTTTGCCAAGGAAACTGCAAAGTCATTCACAAAGAGTTCAACACAACTGAAAAATGACTCAACAACAATCTTTATGGGTATGTCTTAGGATATGAGAGTATTTTGTTTTAATTTACCTGTATGGTTATTATTTCCCTCACAACAACCCTTGGAGGCAGATGTAAAAATGGAAACTCTTTGAAGGAAGGGAAATTTTGTTTTTGTCTTTATATTCCCAGTGACTACCAATGTGCCTAGAATACCAGAGCCTAATAATAAATACTCATTGAATTAAATTATCATAGCCATTATAAGTATTATTCTCACTTTACAAATAAGGAAATCAAGGCTCCAAGAATTTATTTTAATTCCCTATGGATATATAACTGACAGAGGGAGTATCTACATTAGTGAGATTTTGATTGGCTTCTTGTACCTGTCTCCCCAGAGATTCTCCTTCTAAGATTTCATCTAAACCTTCCTGACTAAAACTCTAGCATTATAGTCCCTACACCAATAAAATGTGTATGTGTGCATACACATGTACACACAGGCTAGAATTAAAAAGAGAAGTACACACAAAAGTATAATATGAAGGCTGAGGAGGAAAAGGTCATTCCTTATTAAGAGATTTCATTTAGAAGGTAGTTTTTCATCTGGGTCTTGAAGAACAAGTAATATATATATATATATATATGCTTTTTGGAGGGGGGAAGGTAGGGCAATTGGGGTTAAGTGCCTTGCCCAAGATCATAGGGCTAGTGTGTGTGTGTGTGTGTGTGTGTGTGTGTGTGTGTGTGTGTGTGTTGTGTCTGAGGCTGGATTTGAACTCAGGTCCTCCTGACTACAGGGCCAGTGCTCTATTCACTGCGCCACCTAGCTACCTTAATGAGTATTATTTTAATGGGCAAAATTGGAAGAATGAGTATTCCAGGACTGCAGAAGAGCATAATTAGCAAACACATTGTAGTAGAAAAGTGTTGAATATTCACCAGAGACAGGAAGAAAGTAATTCATATTAGTTGGAGCTTAGAATACATAACAAGGCATAGTGTCCAATAAGTGTAGAAAGGTTAGATGGTGACAATTTTGTGTAGGTCTTTGAATGTCAAACTAAGAAGTTTGAACTTTAATCTGTAGGAAGTATAAATGCCCTGAAAGTTTTTGAGCAGTGGAGTATTTATTGTTTATTGACTTTTTAAACCTTTAACTTGGTAGAATGAAACAGTCTTACAGATTTGCTTCCAAAAAGAAATCTCTCAAATGACCTCATATGAGATTCCTTGATGAATACTCCCACAGAGATATTCTTTTCAATGACCCTGTGATTATTAATAAAATAAAACTAGTTGTGTATGATTATCCAAAGTGTTTGTCATTGTCATGGAAGATATTCTGTATAGAGTAGAAATTAAATAATGACTCCCCATCAATGATAAAGTCCTCCAAATATTCATATTTTCATATAGCATGGTGCTGGCTGCTTTAAGACCAAATATGTTGCAGGGTCTCAAAAAAATCACAGTAGAATATACATATGTATATATTAACTTCAGATTAATTCAACCTTTCAGGTAAATTGGGAGAGCAAGGTCTTTGCATGTTGGCTGATGCAAAAAAACAGTACTATTTACAAAAGCCTGAGGCAGCAGAGATAGTAAATAAAAATCCTCTTGGTGGCAAAAATGGATGAGCATTGCCAGAATTTGTTATTTAAACTGATAAACATGCTATCTTGAGGTTGTGACCACAATTTAGCTCTTTCTAATCCATCTCCCTCTTCCATTCTTTTTGCAGCTTCCTGATGTCCCAGGAGAAGGATTGGATTTCCTGTCCTAAAGTTGGCTGGATTTGTGCAGAAATAAGTCTTGAACCAATACAAAAACTTGAATGTCTTGAAGCCTGAATAAAGAACAGAATACTTTGGGATATCCTGTCAAAACTGAGGGATACCTGAAACCCTTAAGAAAGAAACAATTAAGGTAATCTTGGTCTTAAGGGTACTAAGTAAGATGCAGGGCAGCTAGTTGGCACAGTGGATAGAGTACTGGGCTGAGAGTCAGGAAAACTCATCTTCCTTGGTTCAAATCTGAATTCAGATACTTATTAAACTGTGTGATGCTGGACAAGTCACTTAACCCTATTTGTGATAGTTTCCTCATCTGTAAAATAAACTGGAAAAGGAAATGGAAAATTACTAATGTATCTCTGCCAGGAATTCCCCAAATGGCGTCATGAAGAGTCAGACACAACTGAAATGACTCAACAACAAAAAAAGAAAATATAAAGAAATATTTGAGTTTGAGGGGGGAAAAAAATGAAAACTGGTACAACTGGAAATTGGATGTGGAGAATGAGGAAGAGCCCAGAGTTAAATATAACTTTATTAACTGTAAGCCAGAATGCCAGGAAGTTAGAGAAATTAACAAAAGTAAGTTTGAAACTGGATAAGACTGTGAGGGAAACTGGAGGTGATAATGAAAGCAACTAAATTTTATATAATTCTTTAACATTTATAAAGTGCTTTTCACATGTTCTATCATTTGATCCTAAAAAACATCCTGTGAAGTGGGTAGTGAGTATAGATAGAATTAGATAAGACAACTGAAGATCAGATACATTAGTAAGTTGTATGAACCTCAATCTTCTGATGGGCCATTCCACTTAGTCTCAATGTTTTTGTCTGCCTTTGGTAGTCAAACTTAAAATTATAAGAGGGCACCTAATTAAAAATTAGGTGAAGACAATTCAAGCCTTTGGTAAAACAGTAAAGTGGGTTGTCTTCTCTTCTTTTTTATCATTTCTCTCAAGATCTGAATTCCTACAAACCATGCAAACAAATTGTACTTCTAATGTGATGGTCACAACAATCCTGTGACTGGTTGTGGTAGGTAATTTTGATATTATTATTATTTTCCACATTACAGGGAGTTCCCATGGTAAATGAAAGATAGCAGGGCTCAGAATGACCTTTCCAAGATCTCACACCCAGGAAGGAAAAGAACAAGGGTTCATTTCAGTCCTGCCTTACTTTCACTATTCACTCCTATGGACACCTGGAAGGTTGCTTCATGAATTTCTCCTCCCCAGGAGCCTTCCAGCAGAAATTGGATGACCTCTTGGGTATGACTAGGGTTCATGTACAATGGAAAGATCAATGATTCAAGTGGGAGAACTTGGTTTCAAATCTCATCTCTGATGCTCACTTCTAAGCATGACCTTGTCCAAGTTACTTAAACTCCCTGGACTTCTATTTCCTTATCTATAAAATGAGGAAGTTGGGCTCAGGAGCATCTGAGGTCACCTCCTATTCTGCATTCATGAGCCTATGATCCCTTCTAGCAGAGAGTGGGTGATAACTTCTCTCAGGTGTGAAAAGGTGGGTGTGGTATTTCCATCCCTCCTTTAACTGTAGAAGGCAACACCATCCTCCCAGTCCCTCAGGCTCACATCCTAGAAATCAGACTGGATTCCTTACTACCTCTAACCCCAACCAGCGTATCCAAGCTGTCGCCAAGGTCTGTCAATTTCATTTTTTCAATATCTCTCAAACATATCCCCTTCTCTCCTCTCCCCCCACCCTAGTTCAGGATCTCATCGCCTCATGCCTGGAATATTGCCGTAGCTGCTGGTGATTCTGCCTGCCTCAAGTCTCTCTCCATCCCAGTCTACCCTTTACTCAACCACTAAAGTGATTTTCCTAAAGCTTATATCTAATCATGTCTTAATTTAACAAACTCCAGGGGTTTCCTCTTCCAGAAACAAATGCAAAATGCTTGTCTTGACTTTCAAAGTCCTTCATAACCCAGACCCCTTCTACCTTGCCATTATTCTCATATTTTACCCCCTGACATGGATTCTTCGATCCTGAGACACTGGCCTCCTGGCTGTTCCACAGACAAGACACTCTGTCTCTAGGTTCCCAGCATTTTCTCTGACTGTTCTTCATCCCTGGAATGTTTTTCTGCCTCATTCTGACTCTTGTCTTTCCAGACTTCCTTTAAGTGCCATCTAAAACCCCACCTTCTGCAGGCAGCCTTTCCCAATTTTTGGGAATTCCAGTACCTTCCCCCTGATAATTATTTCCTATTTCTCCTGTATACTGCTTATTTGTATGTATTTGTTTTCATGTTGTCTCCCCTTTTAAATTATGAGCTCTTCGAGGTCAAGGACTGTCTTTTGCCTCTTTTTGTATCCCCAGTGCTTAGCACAGTGCCTGGCACATAGGAAGCCCTTAATAAATGTTTGTTGACTGACTGGTTGATTGAAAAGAGGAAGGATTCAGAAATCTGAGGACCTGGATTCCATTCCTTTCCCTGAAGGTTACTACTAGTAATAAATAGTAGCTGGCACTTTAAGGTATGCAAAGCACTTTACACGTTATTTCATTTGATCCTCATAACAATGCTGGGAGGGCAGCTAGGTGGTGCAGTGGATAGAGCACCTGGCCTGGAGTCAGAAAGATCTGAGTTAAAACTCAGCCTCAGACACTTATTTAGCTATGTGGCCCTGGGCAAGTCACTTAACCCTGTTTGTCTCAGTTTCCTCATCTGTGAAATGATCTGGAGAAGAAAATGGCAAACCACTCCAGTATCTGTCAAGAAAATCCCAGACGGTGTCATGAAGAATCAGAAATGATTGAACAAAAAATAACACTAGGAAAAAGGCACTATTATTATTCCCATTTTATAGATAAAGAAGTAATTTTACAGGGAGATAAAATGACTTGTCCTGAGTAACATAGTAAGTTTCTGAGGCAGGATTTGAACTCAAGTCTTCCTGACTCCAAGACCACAACCTTATCTCCTATACCACCTAGCAACCATTACTTGTATAACCTTAGACAACTCATTTTGCCACTTTGGGGCTCAGTTTCTCCATCTGTAAAATGAGAAAGTTGAACTCGATGGCCCCTGAGGTCCATTCTTATGCTTCACCTATGATCCTATGACATAAGAAGCTGAATGATCACTTGTCAAGTGTCAAAGGAGACAGAAAGTTACAGTGGAATATCAGTGACTCTGGAGCCAGAGGACTCTGATCTAATTCTTGTCCCTTATGCTACTGCATGACTTCAGATAATCCTTTTAAGTTCCCTGGGCCTCAGTTTTCTGCACCTGTAAAAGAAGAGGGTTGAAATAGATGCCCTCTATGTTTACTTAAAAATCTGAGATTCCGTGATTCTGATTCTATGAGAAGTGGAAACAAGAAGAAAACTATGAAAGTTGAATTGAAAAATTCTTATGTGATCCCTAAGTATTCCTCCTTTCCATCATCCCCTTTACTCCAAATAACAACTTCTCCCTCCCACCCCCCTTCCTAAGCTTCCTTATCCCCTCTCATGATTATTTGCACTCTTAATCCTGGAATACACCTTGTCTTCTGACAAGTTCTAATAGACTGGTAATTGGGAAGGCTGAAGCTTTGGCATGCTTTTACCACATCACTTCCTTCCCTCGTCCCCCCTCCCCCCAACCCTTAGGACACATAAAGCCTTTAATTAGGTTCTTATCCCTTATCAGGAACAAGGAGTTCATTACCTCCTCATTCCCATTTCACTCTAATTTCTGCCTAGAGTTCTACAGCGCTGGCATTTCCTTTTGCATAGAAATGTCTTTTCTTCCCTCCTTGGTGCTGCTTCTAAACCTCTAATAAATTTGTCTTTCTTAAACCTAAGAGAAAAGAGACCAAAATACAAACAAAAAGACAAAACCCAACCAAAAACCAAATAATCCTCAATGATAGAACACAGGACACATATAATTCTATCTAGGAAGAGATTACTCTAGCAGTCATGTTTATGAAAACCTGAAGAAAGGAAGTCTTAGAGGGATATGATAGTTATCTTAAGGTGTTTGAAGGATTGTCACATGGAAAAAGAATTAGACTGTATTGTTTATCCCCAGAGGACAGAAATTCTGTTCTCCTATTTAGGCCTCTGGCCCATGGCAGGAATTTGAAACAAAGAACTGAGGCAGACCATGGCATCTTAAAATGGCTGTACTTATGGATTCTTGTTCTTCTGAATTTCCTATTCATTTGAGAGGAAGACCTAAAAGGATCTTGGGGTTGAGAAAACTAAAGGGCCCCACAACCTTTCTGGTAGCCCTTGGAGGTTTGTCAAGAAATATGACCCCTAAAATAATCCAGAGTACAAGTTAGGAGGTAGACATCAAGATGGAATTAATATAAATGTCCTAACCCCAAGTCAAAGAGAAACTTGAGACAGAAACACTAACTTTGTTGAGCAGTAAATTGCAATTAAAAAGATTAGTACCTATGAGAATCACAAAACTGAATTGCTTTCTTTGTTCCAGTATCTTAACTCCTGGAAATGAGAACTCTCCTTTTGAAAATAAAAATCATCATAACCAAAGCTCTGGTTCTATACAGGGAAGAGAAAAATTATCTAAAGATATTTTCTTAGTGTGATGATTGTCTCAGGGCTCTGTGTGCCTTTCCACATGTGCATCTTGGTCACATTTTCCCTTCATGTATGTATATTTTTGTGTCTCCACTTACCATTGACATTGTATGTATTTGTGTAAGAATGTGCCCAAGTTTATGGAAGGAAATGTTCTATTGCTACTTAATTCACTATAGTAATTTCATCAAATGCCTTTGTTTTCATTTGTTTCCTCTGTTTGACTAATACATTTATCAGTTCAGGAATTATTCAATATATATGATCCTGCAAAGTAGCTTCTACCTCTCAGGCAGCTTGTTGGGGACCCATATGTAAGCTGGGAGATGTCTGGGGAATATTTGGAATGGAATATTTGACCCTGACATCATAATGTCATTTTGGTCCTCTTAAAGCAGGAGGGGCAAGTATCAATCACAACAACTGTAATAACCACAATGGAATATTCTTTTATCTTTTGAAGAACCTGCGTCCAAAGAGCTACTTTCAGTTCTTCCTTAACTGCCTCCCCCCAGGTAAAAATGATTTCTCCTTCTTCAAATTTTTCAAAGTTCTATGTCTGAACTGGTCCTTTGCACCTTTTGGTATCAATGTTATTTTCTTTCTTTTCTTTATTTATCTTTCCTTTCTATTCAGTTACAAACTTTTGAGAGTGAGGATTGTAATATAGAAAGAGATATATATATATATGTTTGTGTATACATATACATATGTGTACATATACACACATATTTTCATCCCCAGGGTCTAGGGAAATTTTTTAAGTATAATAAGTGCTCAAAAAATGAATACATATCCTTCTCATTTTACATATGAGGAAACAAGGCTCAGGGGGTTAAAAAAGGCTTGCCCATAGTTACACAGGTAGTGTCAGGAGACTGAAACCTAAGCCTTTCCTGTAAATCCAACTTTAGAAATGAAGAAACCAATGCTTGGAGAAGCTCAGTGACTTGCCCACAACTTACAAAGAGATTCAGTCTTAGATTTCTCCTGACTCCAAGGCCAGTTCTTGTTCCACTATACCACACTGCCTCACATGAATTAATGAATGAATGAGCACAAGTGTTGCTACATAGCTAAAATGGAGTAATTTGTGTTTTAAAAAAACACCTTCTTTTGAAATGTAAATATCATTTAATTCACATGAACTTATTATCTATCATCTTACAGTAGAAAGAGTGATGGATTTGGAATTAGAAGCCCTTAGTTCAAATCCCAGTTCTGCCTCTTACTATCTGTTTGATGATGGGAAAATCACTGAACCCCTGTGAGTTTGATGCCTATAATCTATAAAATAATGAGGTTGGTTTATAGTTGATCTCCTCTAAGATATCTCCCATCTCCAAATCAGTTGTTCTATATCCCTTTACTACTATATTATTTCCTTAGTTTCCACATTCAGTGATGAATCCTTCAACAATTTTGCTTACAATTTATCAGTTTTTTTGACACCTTATAGAACCCTAAGACAGGGTAGCTACCATACATTCAACCTATTATCAAATAAGTGTGCCATGTAATTGTATTCGAAATTTCAATGCTCCCTAGTGCTTATTGTATTGAAAGGAGAATTTGGTCTTTTTCCATAATTCCACTGCCTCAGACCTTTTCCTAATTTTTGTTTTACACACACATACACACACACAATTTTATTCATATATTGCTTCATTTACTAATATGCATCAAAATATCAGGGGTATATATGATTAATCCACAATAATTTCAACCAATTCCCAAGAATTTGCCATTTTAAAACTTTTAGAATCTTTTTTTCTATGTAATTACTGGAGGTGGGAGAGAAGGGAATTATATATATATATATATATTTCCAGGGAGTTTAAAGTAAAACAGAGAAAAGAAAAATAAATAGTTGCATCTAAATCTCCTAAAGGCATTAATAAGAGATAGGTTTATATTCAGTGAAAGACCCTATTGATTGAGTTATAAGGAATTGACACAATTCAGTGATGGATAAAAGAAATCATTTCTATTATCAGCTGGTTGAATGCGTGCTCACGGATTGCAAAAGGATAAAGCAGGGACCCAGCTATAATACAATGCTAGCAATAAAATGCTAGAATGGAAAAATTGCTGACATATACATTGCTCACGTCTATTTTCTGTATCACAATAATGAATTTAAGAAAATAGCCATGAATTTAGGATTATTACTAAAGGTAAATTGATTAGTAAGGGTTAATCCTTAATTTCATTTTTGCAATATTTGTACAACTGATATGAATAAATTCATTCAATTCAACAGATTAAATATTTATTGAGTACCTACTATGTACAAGTTGCTATGCAAATAGAAAAAGGGGACTGGACAGGGAAACACATAGGTGAACAATCAATAGGTTTTGCCCTAATTGAAAATCTAGAAGCTTGATATACTCATTCATATCATTGAGGCATAACTCAATAAGTTTCAGCTACAGTATACTAATAACAAAAATAACTCACATTTATATAGCACTAAATACACTGTAGGCTTGCAAAGAAACTGCCCTTGGGGTCCCAGCAATAGAATCACCTTATAGGTCATATTGCTGCATAACGAGATCCTTTGGGCACTTCATTAAATAAACTCCCTATACCTGGAATGACTCCATTCTCTCCCTTCCAATCTCTGCTTGTTGAAATCTCATCCATCTTTCAGGATGCAACTGAAATGCCACCTCCTTGGTGAAACTGTGCCTGATTCCAATGTAGGATCATTAGATTTAGAGTTGGAAAGAATATTAGGGATCACATAGCTCTCCTTCCTTCTCTCCTTCTTTCCTTTCTTCTTTCCTTCCTTCCTTCACTCCTTCCCTCACTTCTTTCCTTCTATTATCCTTTCTCTCTCTCTCTCTCTCTCTCTCTCTC